>NC_053428.1:12953596-13072166 GCF_007990345.1 Gossypium hirsutum | reverse complement strand
CAGCAACCTGAGAATTAACATGAGCACTCTCCACCTTGCCAATCTTTAATGCCTCTGCCAAACCCGCCACAGCCATGATATCGAAAACTATGAATCTAGAAGCTGGAAGACTTCTAGCCTTCGACTTGTGCACTGCCAAATCAAAACTAACCCGGGTCTGATTTTCACGAATACAGTGCCCTAACTTTTCAAAACCTGCATCCAAAAGAGAACCTCTCTTCAACGAAACGATCATACCTTTTTCCCTCCTATGACCAAGTTGTCTCCGCTTCAAATGAGTTGACTTTGACTCCGTAACGGACGAGGGACGTCCGATTTCACCGGTCACTGTAGAACCTTCCAGAATATAAAGACTGCCGGTTCTTTTACCTTTTAACAAAACGAGAGCTCCACGAGATACTTTAATGTCGCTCGACTCGATGTTGATTCTGCATCCTTTCAAGTCTAAAATACTCAAGGAGATGAGATTCTTTCGTAAATCAGGTACATACCTGACATCTGAGAGTGTCCTAATCGTCCCATCGTGTATCCTAATTTTAACAGTACCAATTCCGATTATTTTACTAGATGAATCGTTTCCCATGTGCACAACTCCACCTTCAACTGAACTGTATGTGGAGAACCATTCTCTATTGGGACACATGTGGAAAGAACATCCTGAATCTAGGATCCACTCAGACGTAAGCTTGGAGTTATCGCTCGTTGACACTAACAAGAAATCATCACCGCCTTCATCGACCAAATTAGCACCAGCTACATCTTCCTCGTTACTCTCAGCAGCTCTTTTATTTCGCAGTTTATAACAATCTGCTTTGATGTGACCTAACTTTTTGCAATAGCGACACCTTTTGTCTCGTTTCTTTGATGCTACCAAAACGGAAGCTTGTCTATCTGCTTTGCTATTCAAATCAAACTCATTGTCGAGTTTGTCTCTACTCAACAAATGACCCTTCACATCTTCGAACGAGACTTTGTCTCTGCCATAAATCAGGGTCTCCCTGAAAGACTTGTATGAAGAGGGTAAAGAGCACAATAATAGCATAGCTTGATCTTCATCGTCAATATGAACCTCAACGTTCTTTAAATTATTTAAAAGAGTAATGAATTGACTGATGTGATCTTTAAGAAGCTCACCTTCGTTCATGCGAAACGTAAATAGACATTGTTTCAACACTAAACGGTTAGCCAGAGACTTAGTCGCATAAAGAGTTTCTAACCTTTCCACAAGGTGAATGAGGTCTTCTCCATCAATACCTCCTACAATACTGTATTCGCGAGGCACAACTGGATTGCAGACAAGGCCTTTTCATCAAGCTCTTCCCATTCTGTTTGATTTAGATTCTCAGGCTTTTTCCCTGTAACAACCTTTTTCAAGTCATTTTGAACTAGAATTTCCATCATCCGAACTTGCCACAGATTGAAATTTGTCTCACCATCGAACTTCTCAATTTCAAACCTTGTTGCTGCCATCTCTGACCGGGCTGATCTATGAAAGTTAAACTAGCTCTGATACCACTTGTTAGGATCGTCCCGAATAAGCAACGAACAAGTAAAAATAGTAGAAGAAATTGAGAAGATGAACACACAAATTTAACGTGGAAAAACCCCTCAAAAGAGGATAAAAAACCACGGGCAAAGATAATTTTACTATAATGGCAAAAGAATGAAGAGTACAAAAGATGGAGATAAAAACTAAACCCCGAAAACCCGAAAAACAAAGAACCCTCAAACGTAAACACAAAATTCTCTGAATGTGTTATGAGTTCTAATCTAATGGGTGTCTCTTAATTCTAAGATTGTAAAGGAGCCTATTTATAGGCTAAATTAGTAAGTCAAATAAACTATACTAATAAATGCTAAATATATTATACTAATAAATACTAAATGTAACACCCCTTACCCGTATCCAACACCGGAATAGGGTACGAGGCATTACCAAAACACATACACTTGTAAACGTATTTAACCGAGTTATAAAATTTCATCAAAATTAAAACTTTCAAAATAATTAACATGTTTCTATAACTTTTCCCAATATATCCTCAAAATATTATAATCATAATAATTAGGGCCCGCGAGACTCGATACATACTCATGCAATTTAATGCTTCATTTCCATTTCATTCAATTCGCAATTTCTCATGCTCATAATTTAAATCATATCACTAGCAATTTCCATTTAATTCACGTGCAATTCAATGACATCAAATTCAAAACTAATACGTATTTACCATTTAACTCAATGTTTATTGATTATACCATTCAATAACACATTTATGAAATTCTCAATTTAGCAATGAAAATATCACTTTAGTTTGAATAACAACATCGTCCTGATATAAATACACTACCACTTATCCATTTACTTTAATTCTTTTGGGCCCATTTGTCACTTACCATCCTTAATCAAATTAGGGAACGGTTACGGAAAATTGAGTACTTCACTTTCACTTTGCCATAGTATAACTATGGTCTTACGTATGATCACTTATCACTTGTCCCTGATCAGATAAGTGTAGCCACCTATCACTTTGTTTCTTGATCAGATAAGTGTAGCCACTTATCACTTTGTTTCTTGATCAGATAAGTGTAGCCACCTATCACTTTGTTTCTTGATCAGATAAGTGTAGCCACTTATCACTTTGTTTCTTGATCAGATAAGTGTAGCCACTTATCACTCTGTCTCTTGATCAGATAAGTGTAGCTAAAGCTATCACTTATCACTTTTCACTTGTCACTTGATCAGATAAGTGTAGCCGAAGCTATCACTTATCACTTTGTCACTTGATCAGATAAGTATAGCCGAAGCTATTACTTATCACTTTCCACTTGTCACTTGATCAGATAAGTGTAGCTAAAGCTACCACTTATCACTTTGTCACTTGATCAGATAAGTATAGCCGAAGCTATTACTTATCACTTTTCACTTGTCACTTGATCAGATAAGTGTAGCTAAAGCTACCACTTATCACTTTGTCACTTGATCAGATAAGTATAGCCGAAGCTATTACTTATCACTTTCCACTTGTCACTTGATCAGATAAGTATTCAAATCCGGCGTTCCGCTCAATTTGATCATTTATTCATATATCATGCTTACCAACATGTGTTAATTCATAAACCATTCATGGTATTATTTCATGCCAAATCATATACTGAATATACCATACACACATACTATGAAACTTTATTTTCACACATGAGCTTAAACCATGACCAATAATGCACAAAATAAGCATCATTCATATTTCATCGTTTATGAGTTATAATCAAACATATGACCATTTATACACGAATCATTCATATATTTCCCATTTTCCTCCCCTCCTCTCCATCCACATCCTTAATGTGTATACACACTTAAACAACATTAACCATAATTTCAATATTCACTAACATGTATATTCAAAGCAGTTTATCCGAGTCAGAGTCACTAAATTATTTTATCCGGAGCTACAGAGCTCCAAATTAAGATCCGTTAATTTTCCCTGAAACCAGACTCACATATCTTCATACCATAAAATTTTCATAATTTTTGGTTCAGCCAAATAGTACAGTTTATTCTTTAAAGTTTCCCCTGTTTCGCTGTCTGACAGTTCCGACCACTCTTCACTAAAAATTAATTATCTCATTGTACAGAATTCGGATGATGTTTTAGCTTGTTTCTTCTAAAAATAGACTCATTAAGGATTCTAACCATATAAACTATAACTCATAATCATTTTTGTACAATTTTTAATGATTTTCCAAAGTCAGAACAGGGGAACCCGAATTCATTCTGACCTTGTCTCACAAAATCTATTATATCTCATGATTTACAATTCCATTGCTCACATCATTTCTTTTATAAGAAACTAGACTCAATAAGCTTTAGTTTCATATTTTATTCATCCTCTAATTCAATCTCTACAATTTTTGGTGATTTTTCAAAGTTACACTACTGCTGCTGTCCAAAACTGCTTTAGTGCAAAATGTTGATTTCCATTTGCCCCAAATTTCACAGTTTATACAATTCGGTCCTTTCTCAATTAACCCCTCAATTAATCTAATTTTCTCAATTAGTACTTTACTAGACATTATAAGTTGTTACACAACTATTGAAATTCAGAATTTCCACATATAACTCTATATTCAAACTCTTTTACTATTAGGTCCCAAACATTCACTTTCTATTCAATTCTTTCAATAAAATCAGCATATGAACAATTTAAAGCTCTAATTTCATGCTAAATCATCATATACTTCCAGCACATATTCATATCAACTTTCAACTTCTTTCATAAAATCAAAAACTAATGGATTTAACAAGTGGGCCTAGTTGTAAAAGTCATAAAAATACAAAAATTTCAAGAAATAGTCAAGAATTGAACTTACTTGTAATAAAAATATGAAGAACCAGCTTGAAGAAGCCCTTCCATGGTGTTTTAGCTGATGAGAATTCAGAAAAATGAAGAGAAATCTGGATAATTCCACTTGGGTCCTAACTTTATTAAGCAAATTTTGCAATTTTCCAATTTTGCCCTTAATTCTCCTTACTTTCTTGCTGATTTCATGCCTCTGCCGTCCAGCCCAAATAGACCTTGGGTCTATTTGCCTTTAAAGCCCTCTTCCTTTTATCATTTAAGCTATTTAATCATTTCCCAAAATTTTGCATTTGTTACAATTTAGTCCTTTTTGTTCAATTAATTATCGGAACTTTAAAATTTCTTAACGAAACTTTAATACTAACTTTTTAACACTCCATGAATATTTATAAAAATATTTATGGCTCAGTTTAAAATCCCCGAGGTCTTGATACCTCATTTCGATTCTAATTATTTTAATATTTATTTCTAGTGCACTATTCACTATTTCAAAAATTTTCCTAACTTCATATTTAACTTATACTTACTAAATTAATAATATTTTCTACCCATTTGTCGAATTTAGTGATCTCGAATCACCGTTCCGACACCTCTGAAAATTCAAGCCATTACATTTTTTTTTTCGTCGGATTTGTGGTCCCGAAACCACTGTTCCGACTAAGCCTAAAATCGGGCTATTACAACTCTCCCCCCCTTTAGGGATTTTCGTCCCCGAAAATCTTACCAGATGGTAGGTTAATGATTTACTTCCACAGTATATTTCAAATTCACACATGATTTTGGATTTTCATATCTTTTACAGATAATCACATAGATTCATAAGAAAACCAGGATAGCGATATTTCAGCATCTGAAGCTACACAAAGTATCGAAAAATTACAATCCATATAGAATGATATCCATTTTGATAACCTGAGTAGTTTTCAGAACTATCAAATATTTCTCTCTTTTTATATTGTCCTCATTTTCTAATTCATTCACTTTTCCGACCACATTATTATTTTCCCGTACACGAACTTCTGTAACACTACACTCGTAAGCTTATTCAACCAAAATCTCACAAATTTCATTGTAACATTTTACTAATATGGGGGTGAGTGTAGTAAAGCCTCAAATTTATCTTACACATAAATGCGCATAACACATACCATCACAAATAGCCAATTCATTACTAAGTTCACATTCTCAAAGCATTTAATAAACATTTGCTTTTAATCACTTTTGTTCTCAACACAAAATTCTAACTCAAATCACTAATTCACAATCAAAATTTCTATATAGCATCATAATCCAAATATCATAACTCATATGCTTGTATAATTATAACATTCATCAATAAAAAAAATGTTTTATTCTTTGATCCATACCTTTATGAGTTTCAACTCATAATCAATACATTTTCACTCAAACATTTTAGTATTTATTTCTATACTATTAGAATTAACTCAGTTGAAAAACATATCTGTCTCATCAAGATAATTTTCGTCATAGAACAATACTGATAAGGGGGTGATGGTGAAGTCATAAATCTTTCAACTTGCTCTCATAGATACATATATATATATGATTTTGTATTCATCATCAATGTAATACCATCATAACCACGTAATTCATTCCAAGCAAATTAACACATCTATTTATTACAAATGTTTTCTGTCACTCACAATTTCACACAACGAATTTACTTACTCAAGCTCAACGTTAATATCTAATTAAATTCCAATACTTGGCTTCTATTTTACTTACCGACATTTGCCAAATTAGAGAACGTCTTACGGAATTGAGTACTTCGTTTTCTCGATGCCATAGTCCAACTATGGTCTTACACGTAATCACAAATCACATACCGATACCATAGCCCAACTATGGTCTTACACGAAATCACATATCACTTACCGATGCCATAGCCCAGCTATGGTCTTACACGGAATCACATATCACACATATCACTTACCGATGCCATAGCCCAGCTATGGTCTTACACGGAATCACATAATCACATGTTCACATGTTGCCATGGTCAAACCATGGTCTTTTCCGTCAATTCATCACATATCACTGAACGAAAGTACTCATTCCTGCGTTCTACTCAATTTGACTTCCAATTCAATTTTTCATACTATTATAATATTCATGGTTTAGACATAAAACAAAATATCTTATTATCTTTAATTTAACAATTAAATATAAGATTCTATCATATGAACATACTAATTTCACTTATTCAAGCAGATGTACATACACACGTTCCATCTATTTAAGTAAATTTGCTTATCATATTCACTTAATCAAATATGTTGAGCACATAGCATTATATAATCACTAACATACTTGGATGAGCTTGTCACAACATAAACTTTTTTTTTTAACTTATAGTCATCTCTTTTCATACATGAACACATCCATATCACAAATTTTTATACTTACCTTTCCAAATTCCAACATAACGTGAGCATATTTCATTTATCTCAATATCATTTTTAGCATTATCGAAAATAGCTCGATTAAAAATCATCTCTGTCTTAACAAAGCAATTTCGTTAGAGCCCGGAGATATCACATCATCAAGAGTAATAACGTGGCATGTATAGCTAGGCTCACATATGCTATGTTTGGTCCGAGAACCGACTAAACCGTAGCTCTGATACCACTAAATGTAACACCCCTTACCCGTATCCAACACCGGAATAGGGTACGAGGCATTACCAAAACACATACACTTGTAAACGTATTTAACCGAGTTATAAAATTTCATCAAAATTAAAACTTTCAAAATAATTAACATGTTTCTATAACTTTTCCCAATATATCCTCAAAATATTATAATCATAATAATTAGGGCCCGCGAGACTCGATACATACTCATGCAATTTAATGCTTCATTTCCATTTCATTCAATTCGCAATTTCTCATGCTCATAATTTAAATCATATCACTAGCAATTTCCATTTAATTCACGTGCAATTCAATGACATCAAATTCAAAACTAATACGTATTTACCATTTAACTCAATGTTTATTGATTATACCATTCAATAACACATTTATGAAATTCTCAATTTAGCAATGAAAATATCACTTTAGTTTGAATAACAACATCGTCCTGATATAAATACACTACCACTTATCCATTTACTTTAATTCTTTTGGGCCCATTTGTCACTTACCATCCTTAATCAAATTAGGGAACGGTTACGGAAAATTGAGTACTTCACTTTCACTTTGCCATAGTATAACTATGGTCTTACGTATGATCACTTATCACTTGTCCCTGATCAGATAAGTGTAGCCACCTATCACTTTGTTTCTTGATCAGATAAGTGTAGCCACTTATCACTTTGTTTCTTGATCAGATAAGTGTAGCCACCTATCACTTTGTTTCTTGATCAGATAAGTGTAGCCACTTATCACTTTGTTTCTTGATCAGATAAGTGTAGCCACTTATCACTCTGTCTCTTGATCAGATAAGTGTAGCTAAAGCTATCACTTATCACTTTTCACTTGTCACTTGATCAGATAAGTGTAGCCGAAGCTATCACTTATCACTTTGTCACTTGATCAGATAAGTATAGCTGAAGCTATTACTTATCACTTTCCACTTGTCACTTGATCAGATAAGTGTAGCTAAAGCTACCACTTATCACTTTGTCACTTGATCAGATAAGTATAGCCGAAGCTATTACTTATCACTTTTCACTTGTCACTTGATCAGATAAGTGTAGCTAAAGCTACCACTTATCACTTTGTCACTTGATCAGATAAGTATAGCCGAAGCTATTACTTATCACTTTCCACTTGTCACTTGATCAGATAAGTATTCAAATCCGGCGTTCCGCTCAATTTGATCATTTATTCATATATCATGCTTACCAACATGTGTTAATTCATAAACCATTCATGGTATTATTTCATGCCAAATCATATACTGAATATACCATACACACATACTATGAAACTTTATTTTCACACATGAGCTTAAACCATGACCAATAATGCACAAAAATAAGCATCATTCATATTTCATCGTTTATGAGTTATAATCAAACATATGACCATTTATACACGAATCATTCATATATTTCCCAATTTTCCTCCTCCTCCTCTCCATTCCACATCCTTAATGTGTATAACACACTTAAACAACATTAACCATAATTTCAATATTCACTAACATGTATATTCAAAGCAGTTTATCCGAGTCAGAGTCACTAAATTATTTTTATCCGGAGCTACAGAGCTCCAAATTAAGATCCGTTAATTTTCCCTGAAACTAGACTCACATATCTTCATACCATAAAATTTTCATAATTTTTGGTTCAGCCAAATAGTACAGTTTATTCTTTAAAGTTTCCCCTGTTTCGCTGTCTGACAGTTCCGACCACTCTTCACTAAAAATTAATTATCTCATTGTACAGAATTCGGATGATGTTTTAGCTTGTTTCTTCTAAAAATAGACTCATTAAGGATTCTAACCATATAAACTATAACTCATAATCATTTTTGTACAATTTTTAATGATTTTCCAAAGTCAGAACAGGGGAACCCGAATTCATTCTGACCTTGTCTCACAAAATCTATTATATCTCATGATTTACAATTCCATTGCTCACATCATTTCTTTTATAAGAAACTAGACTCAATAAGATTTAGTTTCATATTTTATTCATCCTCTAATTCAATCTCTACAATTTTTGGTGATTTTTCAAAGTTACACTACTGCTGCTGTCCAAAACTGCTTTAGTGCAAAATGTTGATTTCCATTTTGCCCCAAATTTCACAGTTTATACAATTCGGTCCTTTCTCAATTAACCCCTCAATTAATCTAATTTTCTCAATTAGTACTTTACTAGACATTATAAGTTGTTACACAACTATTGAAATTCAGAATTTCCACATATAACTCTATATTCAAACTCTTTTACTATTAGGTCCCAAACATTCACTTTCTATTCAATTCTTTCAATAAAATCAGCATATGAACAATTTAAAGCTCTAATTTCATGCTAAATCATCATATACTTCCAGCACATATTCATATCAACTTTCAACTTCTTTCATAAAATCAAAAACTAATGGATTTAACAAGTGGGCCTAGTTGTAAAAGTCATAAAAATACAAAAATTTCAAGAAATAGTCAAGAATTGAACTTACTTGTAATAAAAATATGAAGAACCAGCTTGAAGAAGCCCTTCCATGGTGTTTTAGCTGATGAGAATTCAGAAAAATGAAGAGAAATCTGGATAATTCCACTTGGGTCCTAACTTTATTAAGCAAATTTTGCAATTTTCCAATTTTGCCCTTAATTCTCCTTACTTTCTTGCTGATTTCATGCCTCTGCCGTCCAGCCCAAATAGACCTTGGGTCTATTTGCCTTTAAAGCCCTCTTCCTTTTATCATTTAAGCTATTTAATCATTTCCCAAAATTTTGCATTTGTTACAATTTAGTCCTTTTTGTTCAATTAATTATCGGAACTTTAAAATTTCTTAACGAAACTTTAATACTAACTTTTTAACACTCCATGAATATTTATAAAAATATTTATGGCTCAGTTTAAAATCCCCGAGGTCTTGATACCTCATTTCGATTCTAATTATTTTAATATTTATTTCTAGTGCACTATTCACTATTTCAAAAATTTTCCTAACTTCATATTTAACTTATACTTACTAAATTAATAATATTTTCTACCCATTTGTCGAATTTAGTGATCTCGAATCACCGTTCCGACACCTCTGAAAATTCAAGCCATTACATTTTTTTTTTCGTCGGATTTGTGGTCCCGAAACCACTGTTCCGACTAAGCCTAAAATCGGGCTATTACACTAAATCTTCTAGAAAGAAAATATATTTTTGTTTAACTTGACTTGCAAGCAATCTCTTAGAATTTGGGTCACATAATTCTAACATTAACGTATATTACAAAGGATATTCATCCTTCCCCCGGTTAAAGAACGTAATTATAATAGTAAATTAATTGCATAATTTAGTTGGAAGAAGTATGTATTAACAGATATACTCATATATCTTCTGGGTTACGAATGTAAATTGTATAAGGAATTACATGCAAAAATGTGCAAACGTTGAGGGCGAATTTTGGACTTTATTGTTCCGGGTGTTTGCTTGTTATAAAACCGAGTATTAAAAATAACTTTACAATATTACCAACTTTCATTAACTATATAATCCACGAGTTTACCTTAAATATTAATTTCGACATCGTTCATGTGTTATTAAAATAAAACATAACTGAACATTCCATATGGCTTGTTATAAATCTGAGTATTAATAACAACTGTACGATATTAAAAAGTTTCATTGACGTATATTACAAATGATAGTCATCCTTCCCCTGGTTGAATAACGTAATTATAATAGTAAATCAAATGCATAATTTAAACGGATGAAGTATGTATTAACAGATATACTTAAAATCTAATTGGACTGCTACGTAGGATTACAGTTAGGGAGATAATGGAACTTAACGGAAGAGTGATCACTTCGTAACAAAATAATAACATAAGTGACTAAAACGTAACATTTTAAACATAAATGACTAAAATGTAACCTGAGACAAATAAAAGTGACTATTTTTATAATTTATCTTTGTTAAATTGCGAGTTATTAATTCAAATACAATTTGAATTAATAACAGGATGAGTACTTAAAGCTGCTCTCTATATTTCTGCCCTATGGACCACACACTATGGTCTATAATGTATTGATAAGTATTGGACCACCCTTTCGGTTCAACAATGTCATCTGCTAGCTAACCACATTTGGCGAGGCTCCCTGTAATCCTTTTTAGGTAAAGAAATGGAAAATTTCGTCCCACAATAACAGTATCAATAGATAGTAAGACATACAATTATACAATATAATTACAAAATTTGGTAGATTAAAATACAATCGTAAGTATAAATATTTTAAAATGTACGAATAGGATGTGTATGGAAATCCGAGTGATGTTACTAATTTTGTTGTGGAGGGTTAAGATTTTTGTATTTCATTTCAATGGTAAATTTAGGGAGGTTGGTAGGATATGACTCCCTTAAAATGATTTTTTTTTCATTTAAATTTTTTATAATTTATAAAATTTTAAATTAGTAATGGTAAAATTACACATTAATCTCTCAAAAATGATAAATATTTAATTTAAAATTTAAAAAATTATAAAGATATAAATTATTGAAATGATAATATTACATTTTTATTATCGTAAAAATATACAATTTAATATTTTTAAAAAAGTTCTTACTTCACGCGTTTTTCATTTCGAACCCCAACTATTAATGTAGTCAGCATCAACCAATGAATCAAACACTATTAATGTGCAGTCCTGATTCAGCGTTTTGGACATATATTTGACTAGGCAATACCATCACGTTGTTGTGCATATCTATTCTAGTATCCCACATTTATTGTATCCCAAAAATAAAGACTAAAGATAGATATAAGCGAAATATAGCTTTAGCTGTCCAACTCACGACTTGCTGGAGGCTTATTGCATTACATTTCTATTGGTATCAATAATTTCTGAAAATAGGATATAATATAACAATCATGTCACTGTTCCCAGTTAAAAGAGGAACCATCCAATTGAGCACGACCAGGAGAGCAAGACGGATTAAAATCTTCGTTAACATCATACTTAAACATGTCCATATTAAATATATACGAGTAATATATGTTGAAGTTTTATACAGACCGTTCAACAATGGGGATATCATCATCATCATATTTCCATCCATTTCCCTGTGATTATGGTCACAGCTAAAACAACGAAATACATTAAACTGATTTGTGTAGAAATAAATTATTGAACAAAGTATTCCGAGGAACTACTTTTTTCGCTTGATCCAAGCTAACATAATGCTGCAGGAGAAACAACAAATAAATGCAGTCCCAGGTTTCGACTCAGTTCCGAGTTAGCCATAGTATCCGCTGCACGGTTACCGTAGACATGCACAACACACACTGTCCAACAAAGCTGCAATAGATTCTTTATCGACTGGACTATCAAGTTGATGATCCAGCTTAGTGCGAATTACGTGGACTACTGCAATATTATCTAACTCAAGCATCACTTTTGTCGCTCTCAAGGCCCATCCAAGAAACCCAACAATGAGAAACACATTTTCGGAGATCTACAAATAAATAAACGAATAATCATTTCAGAAAAGAATTTGATCTTAATGGGTTTAGGCTTGCGCTTATTAAGTAGCGACTTCTTGACATCATCAGCGGGGTAAAACTTAGGACCCGCCTCCTCTGTGGTGAGAGGGGCTTTAGGATTGGGGTCATAGCGAGGGGAGATGCCACCGTGTTCGGCCTTGATAGCCCAAAGGCTGCGCTTGTGGTGGTACATCTTGGACCTGGAATACTTGCCTACGCCACGTATAAGCTCGGGGTTTTGGGTCTTAGCAGGGGTATTCCTTTTTGCTGCCATTTCCTCTTTGAACCCTTTACTCTGTGACGAATGCTCTTTTTGTTTGGGAAAGGTTGATAGGAGCATAACTCTAAAACGTTCGGGATTGCAAAATGAGGGGTTTTATTTTTATTTTTTTGGAAAACTAATTTAATGAACGTATAAAAATATATACACATGACAACACAGCAAGTATTCCAACAAACGAAGGATTGATCAAAAGAGCAATGTTTTATTATAGTTGAAAAAAAAAGTTAAGTTAACTAAAATTGGAATGCATTAATTTTAGAGTGATTATGCAAATAATTTATCTTTTTTATATTGAATAAATATAACTATTCATGTATTCAATATGTTAATATAAATTAATGTTATATTAATAATTGTGTTAATGATTTATAAAAATTGAATCAAATCAATACTTAATATATAAAATTGTACAAAATTAAAATTCATGTATAGTATTACACATTAGACCAAAGCTCATATATAATTTTATATTTTATCCCTTATATGTATTGTTTTTAGAATATGAGAGATAATAACATTGTAATAGAAAACTCATGGAGATAGCCTAGAATAACTATTCTTAAAAAGTTATTTAGCTTTTAATAGTAAAATATACACATAGTTTTTTATATAAGCTTAATTCATGATTTAGGGCTAGTTTAGTAATACTTTTAAAAAATGTTTTTAAAAAGTGTTGTGGAAAAGTACTTTTAAGAAGTATTTTTTAAAAATTTGGTTTAAGATGTGAGTGTTTAGCATTACAGTTAAAAAATACTTTTGAGAAATAAAACGTTAGACATAATATTATCAAGTAACAAATATATATATTTAAATAATATTTAAATTAATTAATATTATTATATTTTAGTAAGAATATAAAAATATTTTATTACAATTTGTTGTTAATATTTTAATATATAAAATATAAATTTTAAATATTTATAAGCAATAGATATTAATTATTTATTAAATTTAATTAGAATATATAAACTATATTTTAAATATTTAAATATAACCATTAGATATTTATAATTAGATATTAACACTTGTATATTATTTTAAAAAATATTTTTTAATTTTTAAATAATAATTTTAACATATTTGTAATTAAGCACTAAAAAAATAGGAAAGTATTGTGTTTTTAAAGGGGTGAAAAAATAATTAAGCATTAAAAGTGTTGTTGGGAGAGGAAAAACTAAAAATTTTAATTTCTTATTTTCAAAAAGTTTCAGTTTGAAGCAGTTTGTTTAGCACAATTTTCCTTTCCCAAAATGCTTTTTTTAAGCATTACTAAATAAGTCATTAGTCTCTAAAGTATACCTATTTTCTTATTTTGCTATCTAAACCTTTTTTATGTCTCAATTTAGTATTTAAAGTAAGTCTGTTATATTTTTTTTATAGACTGCAAAATTTTTTTATAGTTAATCACAAAGCGCCACGTGGTGCCTCTATGTAAAAAGAAAAAAATTCTACTATTAAATGTATATACATCTAACAATATAAAAATGAAAATAAATATATACAAATTTAAATATATATATATATAAAATTTAGAAAAAAATAAAATTTACAAAAAAAAAATACGATATTGGAAATAAATTAGTTGGAGTTAATAATATTATTATAAAAATGTAAAAACTATAAAAAATTGTAAAAATATTTAAAAAGTTTTAAAATAAAATTTATTTATAAAATTATAAAATATATAATTCTAAAGTTTTAAAAAGGTATTTAAATTTTAAGTTTTTTTGTATTTTTTTTAAATTTATTTTTTTATTTTTATAACAATTTTTAAATTTTATATATTGTTTTGACTATTTAAAATTTAAAATTATATATTTTAGAATTCTATAAAAAGTATTTTTAAAATTTTTAAAATTATATATTATATATGATTTATTTTACATTTTTAACAAATATAATATATATAATACTAAAAAAATAAATAAAAGACACGTGACATTTTCTAATATCACCACGTGTCTAGTCAACACGGATCAACGATTGGTCAAAGTCAAAAAAATTTTAAAAAATATTTAAATATTTAATATTAAAAATTTCTATTTTTTAAATTTAAATTCAAATTTTTATTTTAAATAAACTTAATTGTCACATCACATTTTTTTATTAGCCAAAAGATGCTGATGCTTTTTCATTAGCCAAAGTTGTCTAAAGGTTTACTTTTTTAATCCTGGTTATAAAATGGATCAAAAATAAAAGAAATTGATACTTTAGATACTAAAGTGAAAAAAATATAGTTGAGGAGCTAAATTGTAAATTGAATCTTTTATATAAAATGTTTTTTATTTAAATTTTATATCTTAAATAGCAATTTTTTTTTTATATTTTAAAATTTCGTTATATGCATCATTTATTATTTTTTAACTTTTTACATATTAATTAAAGAAGATTGACAGTTTGTGCCGTGGAACTAGAAAAACTATGTTGCATTGAGTTATTATACATTAAAAAGTCAGAATATACACTTAAAATGTGTATGTGTTGTAATTTAGTTATTTTGTTGCAAAATCAATCAAAATTGTTACATATTATCGAATTTATTTGAATGAAAAAAAAAATGGAATCAAAATTATATAGTACTAATAAACAAAATCCAGCTTAGGGAGCTTCGCGTGGAATTTTCCATAAAACAGACTCGCAGTTAAAAAGAAAAAACACACACACACACACACAAAAAAAGGGAACAAAAATAGAATCAAACCCCAAAGGTCATCTCTCGTAGTCGCAGTACTCCTTTGGGCTACCGTATCCTTCTTTATCTATCTTTTCCCTCCGCCACTAGAAACGGCCACGCGCCGCCATTCTTTCTATTTATATTCGTACAAACGCGGAAACGCATACGTATAAATTTACGTATGCAAATACAATTTCCATGTCACAATAACTTAGACGGAACAAATCTAGTAAAACCCTCCCGCAAAAATAATGTATGGAGGCTCCTCCAAGCTCGGTCGCGGTGGAGGCGGCGGACGTGGGGGCGGAGGCCCTCGGAACCGCTCTTTTCCTCCGCCGCCGCCACAGCGCCCTTCTTCCGCTACTCAATCAGGCAGGCTTTCCCTTGGCTCCGCCCCTCGTAACCGCCCCGGTATTGGGGGCGGTTCAGGACCCGCACCGTCTGTCGAAGAGAGCTTTTCTCTTGTTTCTGGGAACAACCCTTTGGCCTTTGCGATGATAATAAGACTGGCGCCAGATTTGGTGGAGGAGATCAGGCGGCTCGAGGCTCAAGGAGAGACGGCTAGGATTAAATTTGATTCAATTCCGACTCACCCTACTGGGAATGTGAGTTTCTAAACAAGAATCTAGTTGGGTTTGCTCATTTTTAAAAAAAATTATAGCTATTTATTTCAAATTGCATTCTTTTTCTTCGAATTTGGAAGTTTTTTTAGAGATGAAACTAGTGCGATAACATGCTGCTTGATTGGAATTCATCTAGATTAAGTCTAATTTATTTTTAACTGTACTTTTAATTTTCGATGGTCTAGGGAAAGAATGCTGCTTGATCAAAATATGTTTCGCTTTAGCTGGATTTTTTTGTCGTTTTGAAAATTTTACAATGCTTATTTGATTTTGTGGAACTTTAATTTATTATTTTTGCATTTTAGGGTTACTTTTTACTGGCTAGCTTTTGATTTTCTGACCTTTGGTTTGTGTGTAACTATGTAAACTTGTTGTGATCTTGTTTTTTAAGTTCTTAGTTTCCTACGGATTATGGAAATGTTAGTTGCTTTATGGGGGGGGGGTTTGCAACCTAGTTTAGCCTCATATTGGGTGGTTTTATGGGGTGGGTTGTGAATTTTCTTATATTGATGCTTGCATCTGATCTTTTCATGGTGATTGTGGGTTGCAATCTGTTATTTTATGTAGATTCATTTTGGCGGTGTATTGGCAGATATTTAGGTAGTTCTTATAATTCTGCTGGGCTTGCTTGTTCTTTATTTCCACTAGCCCCCTCCTGGCCTTTAATTCTGGACTTCTAGTAGGCCATGAGTAAGTTGGTTCTATCTGGCATCTGTTTTTTTTTTTTTTTGTGTAATCTGTAGAATGTTTTGATGAGTTTGGTGTGCCTTAATATGTTTTCCTCAGATGTGCATATGTTCAATCTTAATAGACTTTCCTTGTTGGTTAATTTAGTATCTGATGTTTTAAGTTCTGAATTTGGTGATTCCTACTTTGAATATGATATGGCTTTTAAGTCCATGTGTACAAGATATGATAGGGGGTCACTTTAGGTAGGAGCAGTTGTAAAACATGTAAAAATGAAAGTTTAATGCAGGATTGTTCACATACCTAAACCTCTGAAAAAAGTATGCATTTGCAGAAAAGCAAGCAAATCTAGCCAACTTGTTTAAAATGATAGGCTATCACTGTCTACCAATGTTGGTAGTTCTTGCGTATCAACAAAAGGTTGTATCATTTGCATGGTCAGTTTGATGGTAAATAAATCCTTATATCATCAGCACAAGAATTTAGTTCAGGATGGATTAAATTTTATTTTGATTGCATTATATTTTCTGAGGCACCACCTTCATGACTCAATATTTTTATTGACTGCATTGGTGGCTTCTACTTGTATCTGGTGGTTTTAAAATTATGCACTAAATTCTCATTATTGATAGATGGCCTTTCTGGTCTGACAGTTAATGACTTGGACTACACAAAATATGGTTTAGGGCTTGGGAGTTTTGTGTCTTCTTGAGATGTCGCCAGACCAAAAATCTTGATTTGATTTTCTATGCTTATTTTTAACTAATGATTCTTCCCATTATTCATTTGACTTTTGGAGACTGAAGTTGCAAGTCTCTTTTCATTTACATTTATGTGTGGCCTCTTAATTATTAAAAATGTGGGCTTAATTGATCATCGCTACTGTAGGTTATTGATGTTGGTGGCAAGGAGTTTAGGTTTACTTGGTCACCGGAATTTGGTGATCTGTGTGATATATATGAAGAACGTCAAATGGGTGAAGATGGAAATGGTTTGCTTGTTGAATCTGGGTGTGCATGGCGCAAACTGAATGTTCAACGTGTCTTGGATGAATCGACAACGAATCATGTTAAGATGCGGTCAGAGGAATTTGAACGCAAGCTTAAATCTCGCAAGTATGTTATCTGGATGATTTTCACATCATCATTGTTTCTCTAAGCCTGCATATTTTCTTCCCTTTCTTTAATGTACTTTGTTGTTTATGTCCATTTAAGATGATTCAGATCTAGATACATATTCTACTACGGTTGTTTATCAAAATAGAGGCTCTCTTAGAATAACATGTTGGTAATACACGATATGTGAAGAGACACCTATTAACATTTACTTAGCTGGTTAACACACTACATTAATTGCTATTGTTTTTCTTGTTTTATTTAAGAGTATCTAGCTGGTTTACGTTTTCTGCATCTGGAGTTTCATTTAATACACTTCAGTTAGTTCGTTTAGCTGTTTTTGGGTAAATAAAGACACCATTTGTGGAAACCTCCTAAAATAGTACAAAACTCTGCAAATTAATTACGTAGATGATTTTTTCTCCACATCTTTGTTTGCCGATGAAAATTTGGCTGAAATTTTGTAATCTACTGAACTGGCCCTTTCAGCATTGCAAGATCTTTCCCATACTGAGTTCTATGCGAACCTGAAGAAATGGTAATAGTGTGATTGCTATGCATGAGTGCAATCTCTTGGTCCTTTTTCATTGTCCTCTAAGGAATGCAGTGGAAGGATGTAGGCTAGTCAGTTCCTAAAAAAGCAAGTACTCCATCATCTCTAGAATTCTTCAGAAAACCTCTATCCTCATCTTTTCTCTGACAGGGACTCATCATCATCGTATGTATCGATATAACCTCTGAGACCATGGATTACATTTGACCTTTCTCAGGTTGAAGCTCACCTCCCAAGTTCCAATTTTAAAAATAATAGCCTTAACCTATGTAACCCAATCATCAGCCTCAAGTTAATATCAATAAGTTTGGTGCAAACAGCTGTCTGAAATCTGAAATCGCCTTGTAAAGTATTGTTTCTGTCATCCTCATACCCCAAATTTGTTCATAATCACAGCATATATAATTCTTTTCACATTGCTTATTCTGAAATCAGCATTGCTAGAGTTCGCCATACTATCTTTTGCTGTGTTTCTGATGTTTTAGTGTTTCTTTAAGAATTCAGAATGGACAATAGCTGAAAAAGAACATTCACAAAGATTTGCAACACTCTCCATATTACAGAGACAAGTTAAACAATATTAGAAACCCTTCTAATTAAGAAGCTCTTTATCATATCGAACTTTTTACTGTTTCCTAGTTTGTATTAGAAATTTGAATTCTTCTCCCTGATTATGTTTCATGAAGAAACTCTGGCCATCGTTTTATCTTTTATGTGGTTGTTGTTGTTGATATGTTGTAAATATTTTATTATGCTACATTCTTATGTTCTTCGTCACTTTTGGTACTATGGTTAAGTTAAATGAACATTATTTTTGTCTTTTCACCTTTGGTGTTGATGACAGAGCTATTATATTAGACCATGGAAACCCATCAATGAAGAATCAAATCAAGCAAATGGTTGCTGCTGAGGGTAAGGTTTTCTTTGTGATGTTTGTGTTTGCACCTCAACCCCCTTTCTTCTTCCATACACAGTATATATTTGTTTTTGCTGACAATAAACATCAGAACAGGGGTATGCCTGGACTTAGGTCTATTTAAGATCTCTTCCCTAGCATATTTCTTAGAATGCTTTATATATGCACGCAATTTTCATGTCATTGTCCTACTCCCAGATTCTTTGATGCCTGTGTTACAGCGATGATATCCAAAAGTTACTTTTTCAATCATGGAATCCCTTAGGAACGAGGATGATTCTTCTTATGTATATTTGTAGCCTTGATCCTCACTCACTTTAGGGAAAAAGGATTTGCATGCACAATACATACAAAAATATATAGAAGAAAAAACCCATTGAAAATGTTTTTCACTGAAAGTAATTGTTGGTAGAGAGCATTTAAGATTAGAACACGTCAAGTTTTAAAGCATGAATGTTCACTGTCTTATATGTCTCTTGTGTTTGCAGCTAGTCCATGGAAGTCCCATTTTAAAAAAAAGGAGCTTGCTCTTAAGAAGCGTAAAGAGACACCTCAAGGTAAATAATTTGGATTTCATTTAATTAATTAGTATGAAATTACCTTTTCTTTGGCATGGTCTCACTGAATCTGTACGAGGTATTGGGATTATACTTCTAATTAGTTGCAGTTTTGGCAGTTCTTTCCTCTTCTGTTTAAGTGTCTTGATATGTGTATTGCAATGTATGTTTTATGCACCAGCTGCTGTTGGAGGCCCTCCAAAATCTGGCTATAGACCTGGATTAGTTTCGGCTGCTCCTGCGAAGGGAAGACTCTCATCTTCACCTTTACCATCTCCACTTGAGCGCTCTGATGCTGCAGTATCTCCAAGTGGTCTTGGAAATACCACCAAGACTCATGCTGGCAGTGAGGATGTTATGCCTTCTCTTGTGAAGAGCAAAGAAAGTATTTCCATCTCTGATAAAGAAATACCAAGCAGGGCTACTAGTGCAGGACGTGAGATGCAAGAACGCAGGGGAAATTTTGGACCTAAGCCAACGGACTTAAAGAGTCTTCTGATCAGTCTACTGAAGGAGAACCCCAAGGGGATGAGCTTAAAGGCAAGTGCTACGGTTTAGTGGATGTTTTAAATTAATTGCCCCCTTTGCTACTATTGCATGTAGTTGGCTTCAGTCAGCTGCTTTATTTTTTGGATTATTTTATCACATAGTCTTTCTCTCCCTTCTTTATCTGAAATGGTGACAGGCCTTGGAGAAAGCTGTTGGTGATACAATTCCAAACTCTGCTCGAAAGATCGAACCCATTTTAAAAAAAGTAAGTGATGGATACTTGATGCAAAGTTTTTTTAAGAATAGCATGTAATCTTATGCCTTCCTTTAAATTTGTGCATCAGATTGCAACTTTCCATGCTCCAGGAAGATATTTCTTGAAACCAGGAGTGGAGTTGGAAAGCTTGAAGAAATCTTCGTCTGAAAGTGGAAGGTACCTGTCATTTTCATTTCCAGTGGGGTTGATTTGAATTGTCTTGTAACTGAATTGAATTCTCGTAATTTATATTTTATCTTTATATTTCATGATTTCTTAATTCTCATCGCATAACTCAGGGCAAGATTTAAGTACGAAAAGAACTTTAACTGAGCTTTGCCGTATATATAGATAGGTTAGCTGTAATTTGCTAGAAATAGACGACTTTTTCTCCTCTGAGATCTTATTGCAATTTTAACTAATAAAATTCAGGACAATTCTTTTATATATTATTCAATATCTATTGTCTATTTAGCTCCTACATTTTAGAGAAATTATCATTTGGGTGCTTTCTGGAATCTCATGTTTTTATAACATACAAAATGAACAAGATTCATTTTCTTGTTTGGTAATCTCATGCCATAAATCTTTTGCTTGATTATTCAGAACTAACTGTTGCTCTGGTTATTGTTGATTTTCTCATTAGTTTTTATTAATGATTATCTTACATAGTTTTCAGTGAGTATTAGTACATTCAAAGTTGGTTGGTGCCTCTTCTAAGTGTTAAGAACCCTGGGAACCTCATTCTTGGTTCCTCTGCTAAGTGTTAAGAACCCTGGGAACCTCATTCTTGGTTTAGTTTCTTGCTTAGATAAAAGCTTTCCTGTGTTTTATTTGTTGTAGTATACATAGCCTTCACGTTCTTTGTCTATATTTTTGCAGTTCACCTGAAGGCAACCGTCACGAGGCTCCAGCTCCTGAAGAAAACCAAGACCAGACACTGGCTCCAGTATCATTCTTGGCGGAGAAAATTACTCATGATGAAGTAGAGGAACAGACCCATTTAGACTCTAAACTTACGGTAGGATCTGATCCAATGGAACAAATCGACATCCAACAACTTTCACCTGATTTGGGTGGTGAGAGAAAAACTTCTGACAATAGTGAGGGGCAAGCAAATAGTGCTAGTGACAGTGGCAGTGATAGTGATAGTGACAGTGACAGCAGTGACAGTGGAAGCGACAGTGGAAGCCACAGCAGGAGTAGAAGTAGGAGTGCAAGTCCAGCAGCAAGTGGGAGCGGTAGTAGCAGTGATAGTGAAACTGATGCTTCTTCCAACAGCAAGGAAGGGTCTGATGAGGATGTGGATATAATGACAAGTGACGATGACAAAGAGACAAAGCAGGATATGCTGATCTCTGAACCTGGACTTTTGACTTCACCTATACCATGGCAAGCTGAACTTGACGGGTCTCTGCATAACGGAATGGATGGAAATCAAGATGATGATGGATCTTATGCTGTTGATATTGAGGGTCCTGGATCAGATGCTGTTGACATAGAAAAAGACTTGCCTGAAGATGAACAGGAAATTGGAATGGCTGCCAATACTAACAAAGAAGGTGAGAAACATAAGGAAGGAACGAAACCCTCTTCATCTGATCTTGATGAATTCCAGGAGCGCCAAAATTTCATAGGAAATTTGTTTGATGACACAGAAAACATCGTCAAGAATAGCGTCAGGAATGAACAATCTGATTACCCAGAGAAGTCTGGCAAAGCGAAATCTAAAAGGGGATCTGATCTGAAGCACATTGATGAGAAATCTGAGCGTTCTAAAAGATTGAAGTCCGAAAGCATGTCTCAACCACCTGTTTCTGGGAGTAGAGATGTTGAGTTCTTTGCGAGTAGCAGATCCGTAGATGACTCTTACCAAAGCTCAAATAAAGGTGATAGGGAGCATGCTGACTTTCAAAAAGAAAACATTGTGGTGTTTCCCCAAAAATCTAGTACAGATTTTCATCAATCAGGTCGTAGATCATCTGATCAAGGTGCTCGGGCTAAAGCTGTTAATACGGCTGAAAGGCCTTTGAAACATACTGAGAGCTCGGGACATGGTAGTAAGTTTGCCGAGAAGAATGTGCATGAAGGTTATATCATTCAAAAGGAAAACCCTACTAGGGATGCCCAAAATGAGGATGGTGTAATGAAGGAAAAGAAGTTATCAACAAATACTAAAAATAGTGGAGGTAAAAATGCTGTACCTTCTGATTTCCACCACAGGAAACATGGTGAAACTTTTGGAAAGCCCAAGGATTCTGGACAAAATTCAGGCTCTTATGTTAATTCTTCCCCGAAGGATAACAGCAAGGTTACTGAAGATAGATATCCAGCTAATGGGAAAAGCAATGTTCTCCAACAAGAGCTTTCACACTTGGAGTTGGGTGAGATTCGTGAGCCGCTGATTGATGAAACTCCTGTAAAGAAGCAATTTGAGAAGAAAGGTTCCTTTAAACAGTCAGGTAGTAGAGCAAGCACCTCAGAGTATTTTAATCCCGATCTAAGCAGGGGAAAACCTGCTGGGAAGACAAACTGGGATTCGGGAAAACCACCTTCACCTAATCTAAGTGGGCTTAAAAGAACCCCAGAACATCATGTTGAAGATTCATCCAGATCGCATCATAAGGTTGTTCAGTCTCAACAGCAACAGCTGTCAAGGTTTGACCGTCCAGAAGTTGGGTCACAGTTTAACAGATTGGCAGATAACAGTAAAACCAAACAAACAGAAATTGGCGCAAAACTGGGAGTTCTCCTGGAGGAGTTTGGTGAAAGCCATAAGAAAGCATCGACTAGTGCACCACAACAGCAGGAATCCAAACGAGGATCAGTGTCTCAGTTCATAAAGGAAAGTAAGATACCAACGTCTAATAAAATGGCGGATATGACTGATTCACGTAAAGATGCAGTTTTGAAAGAGGGCAATGTAAATGGTCGAAAGAAAAGGGGGTCTTCTTCGGATGAAGACTGTTTGCCTTATTTTAAGTACGAAAAAGATGAACCAGAGCGCAGAGGTCCCATTAAGGATTCATCTCAGTAAGTAGTCATAGTTGTAGATGCATTTGTTAAATTTAGAATGTGGTAGCTGTGTTGAAATTTAGAGGACTGTGCCATCTAATTCAAACTTTTATTGTACTTGCTAGGTATGAAGAGTATGTGAATGAATTTCGTGAAAAATATGAATCTTACAAGGACTTGGACAAGACCCTACAGACCTACAGGTATTGTTTGGACTTCAGAATTCTCTCTCTTTTATGAGGTTTGGTGGACTTTGTGTTTAATGAACTAACCTCTTACATCTAGGAATGAATTCGAAAAGCTGGGTAAGGACCTCGAATATTCGAAAGATAGGGACAAGGAGAAATATTACAAGACCTTGGACCAATTGATGGAGTCTTATCACCAATGTGGAATGGTAGATATTTCTCTCTAATTTCTGTGGTATATCTTCTCTTATTCAGGGCGGAATGGTTTAAGACATGGTGTCCTCTCGAGAGATTTCATTTCACTACTGTTTCCTCATATATTGAATTTCAGTTTATTATCAAGTTTAGGTATTGATGCCTATTTAAAAGTATGGTTCTGCAATATGACTCTGACTTTCTTATCATCGTTTAATTAGTTGATAAATAGAAGTGAACAGTAATTTCTCATTTAAGCAGGGTGTTTAGAGTAGAGCAGAATAAGATCGAGGGATAAGATTTGTCTACTAGTGGCAAAATCACTTCATTATTTTATTGTCTGGAAGAAGTTATGCATATAATGATAATTGGATAATAAAAAGAAATTATTGTGGTGGGTCTCCAACAGTATCCAGTGCTTTGCATCTGTGTATGAAAATCTCAGTACTTGTATCATTTAGAAATATGCATGGATGCTGAAGGTTTCTATCTGTAATATGCCTGGCTTCTGAAATGTTGCTAGTGTCCATCTTTTAATTGAAAATTTGGAAAAATTACTGTAGGATTTATGTCCTGACTCAAGTACTGTTTCTTTTGGCAGAGACATAAAAGACTGAAAAAAATATTTATTGTGCTTCATCAAGAACTGAAGGTGATTGATAGTACTGTCAGTTAATCTCCCTATCTCCTCTTTTCTTATGATTAGTAACTCAATAGTTTCTTCCTTATTGCAGAACCTTAAGCAGAGGCTCATAGAGTTTGCTGAGTCGCACTCAACGGATTGATAATGAATTTTTACTAACGTGTTATCCAACAGATTGGATCCTCCTTGTTCACACCTAAGGTGCCATCGGCTAGACCTTTCCCTGTTACCTTTCAGATAGACATTCTTACCAAAGTGAAGTGTTGCTTTGCCTCGTTATGAATGGAGCACTTGTAAATGGTTATTGTTGGTCATTCAAGGTGATCGGAATCTGTCGCATTGTGTCCATGGTCCTTGAAGAATTGAATGTGTGATGTGCAAATAGGCTGGTACCCAAATTGGGTGTGTATAATGTCTAGAAATTTGGCTTTTTGGCCCCAAATTTTGTTCTAGATTTTTTTTTGACAGCTTTGTTTCATCTTGCTTGCTACCAACAATTTGTTTCAATGTGTATACAAATTATTGAAAAAATAAAAAAGAAAAGAAAAAAGGATTCTCAAGCATTGCTTAGACTTCGGCATAGTTTTGAGATGGGTCAGTGTTAGTGGTCTGGCTGCTGACCGGAGATCAAGACTTAAAGCTTTTGACAACAACATTAGCAGAACTATTGCCAGAAATGGTGTCCGTGTCTTATTTTTTCAAACTAGTTGGAGAGTTTCTCTATAGCACGGACCATAAGAAAATTCAAATTCAAAGTGATTGTCGTAGCAGATTTCTTTTAGGGTCTCTTAGTTAAAAAAAATTAATTGAGCTCTTTGAAAAGAGTTGTACTCAAATGAAAGATCACTACCATAAAAAAAATTAATTATGCCTGTCCATTAATAGAAATTACCATCGATGAATGCAATGAGAAGTCATGCTATGTGGATAAGCATGCAGATGTAGCTGGACTTGGCCACATGGAAATCCATATTTATCCTAAATTTGTTCAAATTTATTATGGATGTAGTTCATAATATTGCAAAAAATTATTACAAAATTATTGACTACGGTTAGGGCAACTTTTGTAATGAAATCATAGCTTAAATATTACTTTTGATAATAAAAAAATATTAAATATTAAAAATAGAAAAAGTTCAAGTCTTCAAGCCGAATTAATTAGTGAAGAAAAAAGAAATAATAATTCTCCAATTATACTCATGATCTACCTGTAAGATTATATAAAATAAAATTTATTGGCCGCCTATTTTAATTTTTTAACAATTATATTATTTATTATTCTAATAAATTTTTTATAATATTTTAAACCACATTCAAAATTAATTTATTAATATGAATGTCCAAATTCATATAAACATAACACATTAGCTTGTCGAGGTTGATTATGACAATGTGTTTTTAATTATTTTATAAGTATTTTTAATTGGTATGTCAACATGTCAACTTCCCATTGTTTTTATTAGTCACAACAACATCTATTAAGGATGTAGTCAATCAATAACAATTTCAATTAATGAAATGGCTTAATTATTATTTTCCTTATATATTTGAGAGCCAACTGATTTTTTAATTTTTACTAACAACTTTTTAGATTTTTTAAAACCAAATTAAGGCTGATTTAAGATTATTAAAATAGTAACAATATCAACGAAAATGATAATATAGCTCAATCCTAAGTGCTGATGTACGCCAGTCAACCCCTGTTGACTCACCTTGCCATCATCTTCATTTAAGAAAATAGGAACAGATAAATTATGTAGCAGTCACGCAGACAGCTTTACCAAAGACCAAAATACACAGTGTTCCCCTTTCCCAAAGCTTCATTATTCATTTGGAAAATCCCCTCACATTCTAATCGTGAACCAGCAAAAGGGAAATCCTTGCAACCTCCGTCCAAGCTTCATCGCACCAACCGGAAGCAGCTCATCTTCATTCCAGCGCCCGTTTCATCAGTTCCATATACACAGCTCACAGCTGCTTCTCCTCGAACCAATTCGAACTTGCAATAGTCTGGTCGGTCAGTCCACCACCTATCCGCTGCGCATATCTCTGCCACGTTTGCCGGAGCTTCCTCTACCCAGAACCGGCTTTCTTCATTATCAAACGCTTCCTTTGCCGGTTGACGTGCTTCCCGATTCCCATCTCTCAAGGTATGTCTTGCTATTTTCATTTCTTTTTTATCCCTTTTTATTATTTTTTATGACAATTAAAATTTGTTTAATCTTTAAAATGGTGTTAGTGACGTCTAATGTTAAAATATGCTGGAGTAAACTAGGAGTGGTAATCAAGCAATGAACAAGCGTATTTGGACAATCTAAAAATGGACCCAATGTGTTTTGCTCACACTGTTTCTATTTCAAGAAATCTCCAAACCCCATTTTTAATATTAGAGCTTTCTTCTTTCATAAAAAAAAAAGGAGGAGGTTGCTTGTTATGGTAACCGCAATCCTCTCTTTGTAGGATACCATTAAAGCACTGGACCAAAGAAGCTTTATTCAAACCTTTAAAGGTACACAGTAAATGGATGTTTATCCCTAGAGATAAAAAATTCTAGGAAAACAGTGCAAGAGATGGAGCAGCAGAACAAAGTTCCTTGATGTAAAGGCCAAATAAGTCAACAACGAAGGGTGGAAATAAGCTATCCAAGCAACCTTGTTTGATCGCTGTTATTGTTTTGCAACATGCTGGTCCAACGTTCAGCTCGTTAGTCAAAAACACATTGACAAGGTCTTGGAAGCAAGCTTCAACAGACTGCAACTGTGACTCACATGACTGAATTTCACTAGGCTCAGCAGAATAAGTGGAAAGCATTGCAAAAGGTGGAGATCCATTGGTAAGAGGAAAGAACGGAAACTGAGGTGGCGGCACCGGTGACTGTGTTGCGTTAGTAACGTCTGGATGACGGTTGCATGTGAAGGGATCTGGTTCATAGTATTCTGAGCTACCACTAGCTGCATGAATGACTACCCCTTGTATTGCCCACAGAACTGAGCTGGCTAAGAAAATCAGCAATGAATCGGAAAGCATTTTCACTTCTTTAGCAACAAAAACCGTCAGAAGCATACGTCTCAAATTAACGAAACCAGAAAATGTGGTTGGATTTTATGGTGTGGGATTTGAGAAGTTAGAGTTTGCAGCTGAAACTCTACCTGCAATGAAAATTGGTTACCATGAAAATGTTGTGACTCTTAAAGATCATGCACTCTTTTCTTTCCTAGTTGTTTTTCTGTCAAATGCATTGAGTGAAACATAATCTCTAATGTGATCACTCCGATGTTACGGTCCGTGGGCCTCATCCTCGGGTTTAAGAACCGTACGGGCTTAGAACTCAAGTCTCGACACATATCGTTAGCAGTGTCGCGTGACATATGTACATGCTTTTTTTTTCCCTAACACTTTTCTTGGTAAACGTTCTGTGAGTACTTACATTTGACGAATCAGGAATGAGCATAGAGTTTGCAATGCAAAACAGAAATTTGAGTTGCACTGCCAAATAAATAGAAGTTCATGACCACTAAAAAGACATGAAAATTCTGTTTTGATCTTTAATATTAAGCAAAATTGGGTTATATTTTACATTATAGCTGAAGCTTTATAACAGTACCTCAATGATGCAACATAAATTGCTTTCCTTCAATGAAGGTCCATCCTAGCTACCATAATTAATATGTAAAAGACGGCAAGTTTCTAATCAAGAAGCTATAGCTCCCACTCACAATCAAGTTTTCAAAGAGAAAAAAAAAAGGCCCAAAATACATAGAAAATGCAAAACTCCAGTTGCCAGGAATTGCTCCATCATAAGTTTTCAAATTGGAGACATTTTCTCTTAGGCAGTTCTCTTTGAAGAGAGAGAGGATGTATCCGGCTTCTCAGCTAGATAGTGATCAAGCATATCTTCTTCATCATCTGCAGTAATCCAAAGTGATCAGACAGTTTCTTTCTTCTAATTTGCTAACACTTCTGGCTTCAGTTTTACTTGAAAAAACCATAATTATGAAAGCAAAAATCAAAATAATGTTCATGGCACAATCAAGTACTAAATAGTCTGGTCTGCCATCACCTTCAAAGTCATTGTTGTCCAAATCAATGTCTTCCTCGTCTTCCTCGTCATATCCTTCTCTCACTGGAGATGCACCTTTCTGCAGAAGAGAAAGTCACTATATTAAAGATGCACCTTTTATGAATAAAACAGACAAATTTTATCAATATCACCCTGTATTCGTTCTTCATTGAATCATGACTGCTTTCCACCATTAATCCAGTTCATCTTTGTCTGAATAATGTTAAATAGACTTCTCATCATGTATATACATTATATTGTTTAATACTAACATGCCTTCATTGAGTCTCATGTTCTTTTATTATTATTATATCGCATAACTAAGTCTCAGATTCAACTTAGGGGAAAGTTATGACTTAATACAGTTATTGATTATGTTATTTTCTTAACGTGGTGGACATATATATTAGAGAAAGAATTATCAATCAAGGGGTACAGAACTGGAAATAGACCATCCAAATCCAACCTTATTTTCAGAGATTATTAGCCAATTGAAAGGAAACAACAATGTTCTTTTATTTCCTGGAATCCCACAAAATACATGGTTACAATGTTTTGTTTCTACAATGTTATAAAGAGGAAAAATTAGGAAGTATAGTTACCGCACTAGCTCTTCCATTTTCAAACCACTGCCTGCCTATGAGCTTCTTCTCTTTGGGTGCCGTGAGAGCAGACTCGGGAATTAGCCTGAGATTTGATGCATACAAAAAATCAAGGAAACTCTTCGTTCACTGAACTATAAGAGAGAAACTAGCACAGGATTATTTCCTAGTCGAAGCTATATGGATGACCCAGTTATGATTGTTGCTATTGTTATTATTATCATACATATCAGAGAACTAAAGGCCCAAAGTGAATGTGGGTATGAGGCATGATCCTCAAAATATAAGGGAAAACTTAGCAAAAAGGCAAAATCTGCATGTTGCAGATGTACCCAAGTATTCCATTAAACCCAAGTTCAAGTAATGCAGTCCTAGAAAAAAGTTTATATCAAACTATATGTCACACTCTAATCTAAGTGCCTTTGTTTTTAATTAACCATAAAGCTAGGTTATATGGAAACATCTCCAGGATTTTTTTTCTTCTTTCTCACGTAAGATCTCCATGACGCGAATTGTGTTTCTAAATGTAGAACGAGGACAGAAACTGCATTTCAGTTATTTCCATTTTATCCCTGGTGACATGGAACCCTTTTGTTAAGAACAGGCTTTTTCTATTCCATTTTATTCATAAGACATTACATAAATATTTATACAAATAGTAAGCCTAACTTAGGAAACTCTATACTAGGAAACAGACTAACTCTAGGGATGCTGTCTAAAAAAACAGCCTTAAAGTTAGGGATAGTAATCAGTAAAATATTTACAGAATCCTATCTGATACACTTAAATATTCCTTAATTAGTAAATTGTAATCTGACACTCCCCCTCAAGCTGGGAAGTGGATATCATCCATTCTCAGCTTGCTTACTAGTTTCTGAAACAACTTTCCAGACAACCCTTTGGTAAGTATGCCTGCTAGTTGACCATCAGTGGACACAAATGGAGTGCAAATTAAGCCACTGTCCAGTTTTTCCTTTATAAAATGTCTGTCAACCTCAACGTGCTTCGTACGATCATGTTGAACTGGATTATGTGCAATATTGATAGCAGACTTATTATCACAATACAACTTCATTGGACCTTCCCACTTGATCTTCAAATCTTCCAAAATAATTTTTAGCCATAATAGCTCACAAATTCCAAGAGCCATCGCCCTAAATTCAGCTTCTGCACTAGATCTAGCCACAACATTCTGTTTTTTACTCCTCCAAGTCACAAGATTGCCTCCTAGGAAAGTGCAATAGCCCGAGGTTGATCGGGAATGAGAAGAAGTTGCCAGACAAAGAAAAAAAATCCCAGAATTTGAGCTAAAAACCTGGCTTGGATACCATGTTAAGAACAGGCTTTTTCTATTCCATTTTATTCATAAGACATTACATAAATATTTATACACATAGTAAGCCTAACTTAGGAAACTCTATACTAGGAAACAGACTAACTCTAGGGATGCTGTCTAAAAAAACAGCCTTAAAGTTAGGGATAGTAATCAGTAAAATATTTACAGAATCCTATCTGATACACTTAAATATTCCTTAATTAGTAAACTGTAATCTGACACCTTTATGGGAACATCGAGTAGATGTACTAGCAAGCAAGACACAGGTACCATTTAAGTCCCATACTGCCAAGATAAGAAACTGACAGCGCATGCACATGTGCATGTACATCTTGTTCCAGGTCAAGCACTTCTTTAGCAAGGCATTTTTTACACAATACTGATAACAAGGAACTTTAACATGTTTACGGTGCCAAACTTGCAGATTTGAGAATAAAAACCTAAGAAAAAAGTAATGTGCGAGTGAACATCCACATATGCACAAAAAACATTCGGCTATCAAACTCACTTGGCCCGCTCTAGTGCCAACTCTGCCTCAAACCTTTCTCTCCATGCTGAAAATGTATCAACAGTAACAGGTTCTCCATGCGGAACAATTACCTGAAAGGAAAAGGTCCGATGATATAGTTCCTCCTGCATAAAGACTAATATTTACTATTAAGAGAAAACCTAGTGATCTCCAACTTGAAGCATCCTGATTTGTGATCATAAATTGTTTTATGTTGTTCTTATTGGGTTTACAAAGTAGATACATTAAGCCTGTATCAAACTGATCCAAACAAAAAATGAATCACAACGCAGCTTTGTTAGATAAGCTTGGGCATTCTTACAGGAATTGACCAATTGGCATTAAGCGTTCTATCTACAGACCTATGCGCGTACATGAGTCCATGGACATAGCATTGCGTGCAACTAGCAGGTGCACAGCAATATAGGAATGCAAATAGTTAGGTAAAATATGCTCAAAATTAAAAGTAATATTTTCTTGAAAATACGATAAATGGTCACACCTCATCTTTGGCAGCCTCTTCTTCTTCGGCATTGTCAGGACAAGCATCTTGGCCATATCTCTCAGATAACCATTCCTTGGCTGATGAGACCAAAGTGTAAATCATGGCCATTCCAAGATTTTCAGATGCATGAAGGCACGAAATGAAGTGAGAATCAGCACAACATGGACCAATTAAGCTGTATTGCCATAAGAAAAAAATTGATAAGAGGCATATGATCTAAAAATAACACTCAAGAAGCAACTAGAAAGGAACACTTGAGCTTCTTTAACGGTTCCCAATCAGTAGGTTTTACATTTATTGGTTTGTAATGACATGGGCTGGGGAAAGACATGATACTGACTCTAGAGAAAACAGAACTTATCGAAGAATATTTCCTGTAAGCTTTATATAGAATCAAAGAGAAAATTAAAAGTTCCAAGGTTACCTCCTGTTCAAGCTTTAGCTTCAAAACTTTCAGGTCACTGGATTGTATTCCTCGTATACTGAAAAAGAAAACAGAAAATGCAGGTTATTTTATGAAGTTCATAAAAAAGAACAAGATCGTGAGGGGTAAAGAATGTGTCTTTCAAACAATACCCCAAATGCTCAAGACAAAGCCCATTCAATTTCAGTAGATGGATTAATCAGAAAGCAACTAGGAAAAAACTGATTCAGTGCCTGATATCCATGACCATGAAAGATGTTAAACAACGTCAATATTCATAATTAATTACATTCAGAATATGGTTAGTGTATTTTAGTCTGAGTAATTGTATCAGTTAGAGTCCACAATAAAGAACGCACACAAGCTTGTCTGTAAGGATAAAATGCTTATATTGACATGTTACTGCAGCCATTTGCATAAGGTTGCTTGAAGCGAAACCGTGTTTGAAAATAGAAGGACAAAAGCCACTTTTGAAGAATTAATTTCATGGATAACAGAAGGCATGATTTTACAATTCATGAAACATGTAGCTCTAACTGAATATTAAAAACACAACTGAAGTTAGTAAGAAAAAGTCAGTTGTTTGCTGGAACAATCTCAGATCGGATAAGGGAACACCCATTGAGATTAAGGGAACATTAAGATTTTGCTAGTTATGGGAAATTTTAAGGGAAAAAGGATGGCAGACTGTTCTGCCTAATAGCTAAGATTCATAATCACCTTCCTAATTTATGGCACAATTATTGGATTAAAAACTTCTCCATACTCCCCGTGGAGCAATGCAGATATGAGCTTCAAACAAAAGGAACAAAAATTTCTCTCGGATCATTTGGGTGAACGGGGACAATCACAAACATGCTTATAAATGGAGGCATGCATATCAACACATTGCACTGAAAGGACATACTAAACTTTTTACATTCAGAAGTGGAGGCTCATCTGGATATTTTTCTGTATGCGAGAAAATCAAAGCCAGCTGAACTGCAACAGAAGTTTGGGCAATAAGTTCAGATCCCGAACAAAAGGCGGCAATTAAAATTCATAAAAGCAATAAATTGAATCAAATTTGATGTTATAAATTTATTTCTCCATGTCTGCGTATAAATGTGGCAGAAGATAAATATCACAAACCACAATTTGTTGGATTACATCAAAAGAATAACCTGGTGTTGATTGATCTGTGTCCTCATCCTGTCAAACACAAATGGGACAATTAGTTGTCAAGTATAAGGATCATGGAAAAGAAATAACCATATAGAAGCAGAAACTAAGTATGCAAACATTCTTAATCATTTAAAGGTGCATTGTTGCCACTCAGCAAACAACTCTACCTCTACTAGTCCATGCAAGTTTAATGTCACCATAAAAGCCAGAATAACAAAAAAAGAAAAAAGAAAAAAATGCCGATCACTTAACGCACCTGAGGAGTTAAATCTTATCTAGAAGCATCTATTGGAAGTGCTTAGTCCACTCTCACCAGAGTGAATTTCTGATATAAAAGCTACAATCATTACAAGTCAGGAGATGATGGGAAGTTTTAGCAGGCGAAAAAAAAAAACATGAGTTCAACAAAGTAAAGGCAGAATGACCTTTTAATTCATACATAAGTATTGCTCCTAGGGGTTCAATTTCCATTTCCTGCTCCTGTACATGGTCTATAAACATAGATAAATGAATTAACGTCAAAGGAAGAATATCATAAACCAATCTCAACACAGCACCAGATTCTTCTATTAGTTGATCGAATAAGGTTTAATCAATATCACTAAACGTTAAGCCGATCATATTCCATACTTTCATGTCCTTAAAGTATTTGTTAGTGCCCTTACAGTTTTGATGGTTGATCGGTGATTTATAAGGTTGAGCAGCTATTATGTGCTTGAGATTCTCTAAAGTCTGTACTTTTACACTTAATTTGCTTCACTACTGATAGTAACTTAGATTTTAAAACATCGATCATTATGAAGTAAATTTCATTACATCTTACAAAACCTAACCCCAAAACCTCCATATCAATTCCATCTCACCCAAAAAGCAATGCCATTGTTACAGCTGCTGGGTAAAAAAGAAAAGCTTTATCGCTTCGTATTACACGTTAAAGAAACAAAATCAAATTGCATAGATGAACACATAAAAAAAGATAATTGAATACTAAGAAAGATGGGGTAAAAACTTAATTATGCAATTTGAGATCGTTGAATGAGCACTCTCAAAGACTAGATTGGCAACAGAATTGCAAAATTTTATTTTTTAGGCATTCTTATTGAATCAAAAAAAAAAAAAAACCAGTCATGGTTGTGAATTTGGGATAACATTCCTTTTATGCATTTTGTTTTTGGGTTTGCTTCTGCTTTTATGCCTTTGTTTCAGCTCGAAAAAAGAACATTAAAATTTAATTGAATAAAAAAATTGTTTTACAACTCTCTTCAAAATATAAATTTTGTAGGAAAAAAAGGGGTAGGCAATCACTAATCAATGCTTAATTGCCTAATAAGAGCCGTTGATCAGAAAATCGGAATCATAAGTTCCTGATCATCATCAGCATGAAGGCACGTTCTTTTAGAGCCGTAGATTTGGGGGACCCACTACATGCAATTAGATTGAAGCCGAATTGTAAGAAAAAATAACGTACAACTGTTTGTCCCAAATCAGAACATTTACCTTTTTCCTCTTCCGGACCGGACATGACACGGAGTTCAGGAAATGGATCCTTTTTTTTTTTAGGAGGTTCAACGAGTTCAGGAAATGAGTCGATGCGCTCACAAGTTAAATGATTCATGGCGCCATAGCTTACTAGGCGCATTTCATCCCTTTAGAATAAAAATGTTCTTTATTTTTGGAAAAGTAGGTTTACAAATAAACTAAAAAGCTGGCCAGTGGCTACCCTCACATGTTGAAAACCCTATATATTTTTAAAACCAGACGTCGGATTGGTACCTTCCCACTTAAATTCGATTTTCATTTATACGAGTACAACATATTTTATGATGAAAAATAAATGCAACAAAAAGATTAATACTATGACTAACTATAGATACTCTAGCTTCAACAAAAAATGTATATTATTTTCTAGGTAAAACACATTTACTCTCATATAGAATCAACAATATTTACTTCTCCTTTAGGTTGGAAGAAAATCTCATTAACCGTTATTATCATAATATCATATATCTATGTATTGTTTATTTTTTTTATGTACTTTTTTCCATTTTAATTGCAAAATAATGAATTTTTAATTACATATTAAATCAAATATTTTTTTATTTTTTTCGTTAAATATATATCTGAGTATTTCATATTTATGTTTAATTTAATTATTTTATTAAAGTTGAGTTGAAATCGTTAAATTAGTTTATATAAAACTAATTGATTACCATTATTATTAAACATAGAGTGAAAAAGAGATTGATGAAACATGCAAAACAAAAAACAAAAAAAGACATAAAATCATTTTAAAGTTATTATATATAGTCAACTTTTTTTTTTAATAACAGCCCTATTTGTTTACTAAATTTTGGGTTGTTATATAGAGGTGATTTTATACACTTATAACAATATTTGATATTTAAATTATTTTTTTAATTTCAAATTTTAAAACTATAATATAGTAATAATGATATTAATTAGTGAGATTTAAATTGTATCTTTAATAAACCTTACTAATGTAATTCTGTTTATTAAATATATTTATTTAATAAAATATAATTAATATGTTTTTATATAAAATTTTAACATTTTATGGAAATAATATATTAACTAAATTTTTTTATTTTTATTTTACGTAATAATAGAATTAATTTTACTAAAATTTGGGACAATAGATTATTATAAAGAACTAATTTAATAAATAATACACGTTATGGTTATTGTTGTCGATAAAAAAAATTGTAATATAGAATAATATATTATTATAAAGAATAATTATTATAAAAAAATTATACAATCAAACTAAAATTAATAAAAATATAATAATAATTATTATAAAATTCTTAACTAAATTGATGTTATAGATTAATAAGACATTAATTCAATTGAAAATTATTAAAGTACCACATTCATTAGTAAAAGAAAAAAATGTGTAATTTATGTTTTTTTATATAAATTTTAAAATTTTGTATATAAGTTTTAGCAATTATGTAGTAATTTTCACTACTCTTTCTTTTTTTAACTGTAAATTATCAAAAACAATATCATTTTACAAGATAATAAATATTAATTGAAGATATTTTTATTCTTATTTTTTACATTTTTTATATAAAATCTAATAAAATACATCACAACTTAAATAATATTTTTATATTTAATTTTACCATTTCAATCAAAATTATATATTTTTATATTTAATAAATGTGTTGATAAATATATTGGGCCATCATTTAATCTAAATTACATGCCATCTTCAAATGTAATCACCACCGTTTGATTGTTCATTTGTAATGAACAAATCTTATCCCACGGTTAGAAAGATTCCTATGATGCCAATGTGCGTACAGTTACCAAAATAGTTCTTATATTTTATTTCTTAATATAATATCTTTCCTCTCACAAGCTTCAACCCAAAACGCCAAGGAAAAAAAAGGGTAAGTTTTCTTATTTTTATTTTTATTTGATGATCCAAGCAGAAGCCTTTCTTTCAGCGTTTTTCTTCTCAAAGGCTCTCTTCTTCACTATTAATCTCATTATCTCTCGCTCTTTTCACTCTCCTCATACATTTTGCCAAATAAAAAAAAAAAAAAGCCCGTAAAAATCTTTGACCAAAAATGGATAAAAAGTGAACATGCACACGGAAATCTTTCAAGAAAAGCCCAGAAAAACGGAAATTTATTTAAGGAAAGTGAGCAAGGAACCAAAAACTAATCTTCAAATCAGAATAAGAGAAAAAAAATTTCCCCAGATCTTTTTTTTTTCTTTTTGGTTGTTAAACTGCGTCTGTCTTTCACTACACTTAGATCCTTTTTCGTTCATAAACCCCTTCAAGCTTAGGTTTTTAATCTCTCTTTTACGACTTTCTTTTATGGGCTCATCTTTGTTTGTATTTTTTTTTCTGGATTTTAAGTTGCATGTGGGATTAAGTTTTTTTGTTCTTATTTCTAATTATTTTTGTTTTTTTAATTCAGGGTTTCGAGTGCGTATACATTTGTTCAAGCAATCGATTATTTTGGCTGTTTTAGAGTATTGGGTCTGCTTCAAAACGGAGTTTAAGGATTGAATTTGAAAGATCGGATTTTTTTTGTACCATTTATTTTCTTTGGAGGATTTTGCTGGAGGGGGTTTCTGATGGGGAGCCCCGATGAGCCCAACATAAAGGGCATTGATGCGTCGGTGGGTGGCTTGGTTTGGGTCCGACGCAGAAACGGTTCTTGGTGGCCGGGTCGGATTATGGGCCTTGACGAGCTCTCCGAGGGTTGTTTGGTTTCTCCAAGATCCGGTACCCCTGTTAAGCTTCTTGGTCGTGAAGATGCAAGCGTGTGAGCCCCCTTTTTTTAATCTCTTAATAACTTTTTAGATTTCATTTGAAGAGGTTTAATAGCTTGCATTACTATTTATGATTCTTTATAGTAGTTTTCTTATATTCAAGCTTATTTGTTTAGTAGTTTTGACAGTTTTGTCATTTTTATATTGCTTAATCAATAACATGCTGAAAAAAGGGGAAATATTTCACACACAAAAATATATATTTATATATGGTTCCATTTTGAGGAGAAGATTGCAAGCTTGTCGTTACAGCCCATATCTTGCACTTTTATGTTGGTATCTATGGTTTTGGTGGTAACATAGGGTAGAAAGTGGAGTATACATGGTTCTGTTGCATTAAGCTTGATGTTTGTGCTTTTAGAGAACCATTTAACTCATGAGGTACTGTCTTTTGAATAAAATCTTGTGTGTCTCCTTTTTTACTAGTCAAAAATTTAGCTTTTGGTGACTTGAGACAAAGTTTTTGTCATTTAGCATTGCTGATTTTATGAATTTTACTCTCTAATAGCCATTTATAAATGTTGTAGCTAATAGGCATTGGTTCTCTGAAGATAAATTTCTTAATCAGTTCAGTAGTTGAGTGTTTGTTCTGTCACACTGTAGTAGAGGTTGTAACCATAACTTGTCACAATTGTGGTTTTGAATATATGACTGTTTTTTTCCTTTCTAGATAATGACAAATTAATTAGGTTGAGGGTTTTACCTTTATATCCCCATCATATTTCTTTAGACCTTGTTCCATGCTTTATGATTTATGAGTAAAACACTGCTGCTGCTGCATTTTTCTTCTTCCAATTTCTAAATGATTGAATCCTCCTTCCATTAAATAAAAGATTTCTTCAGAAAGATTCATCTTTGAAGGCTACAATATGTTGCTCAAATGATCATCACCACGTAGAAAGAGATTACTGTGCTTGGAGCTAGTTTTATTACTTTTTTTTTACTATATTTCTTTCTTTTTTGGTTTTAGGGACTGGTATAATCTTGAAAAGTCCAAGAGGGTGAAGGCCTTCCGTTGTGGAGAATATAATGAATGTATTGAGAAAGCAAAGGCTTCAGCAGCAAATTCTAGCAAGAAAGCAGTGAAATATGCTCGAAGAGAAGATGCTATTCTTCACGCTCTTGAGATTGAGAGTTCACGTTTAGGGAAGGATCATCCAGGTTATTTCTCTAGAAAAGATAATTCTGGTGGTGACCAGGGTAGTTTGGCCAGAGAATCACCAACAACCATGTCACATTCTGGGAAAGAAAATGAGGATACATCTGATGAAATGAGTGAATCTGAGGATAACTCAGATTCAGCTCCAGAATTATCACAGTCTGGCATATCCTTTGAAGAGCCTAATCACATTAATGGTACTAAGGGGCACTCTAAGCTGATCAAGAGAAGAAAAACCCCAAATGATTCTGAGGATGATGGATCTGAAAGAATCAAGCGCATGAGAGGACTTGAGGATCTAGGTATGGGTGTAGGACCAAAAAGAAAATCACAGGCTGCAGGGGCACCCGAGCTAGTTCAACAAGATAATGGTTCATTCTACGGACCAAATTCTGGACATTGCTTGTCTAATGGAGGTCCAATGAATGGTAGCAGAAATCATTCATTATCACTGAAAAGAAAGAGATCTCAAGTGGCAAATGTTCATGAATTCCTGAAAAGGAAAAACCGTCGCCGACCATTAACCAAGGTTTTGGAGAGTACAGCTGTTGTGTCAGTTCCAGTTTGTGATGAAATTCCAAGCTCAAGTGGTTCGCCCCTTAGGGGACTTTCTGACAGCAAGGTTTCTGGAATAGATTCTAATGAATCACCCAAAAGTGCACCTGCAGTAATTAACAACGACAACAACAATAGTAACAACTCAGATAGTACTGGAGTTTCATGCGAGAATGGCATCTCCTTAAATGCTGCTGAACATGCTGCTGATGCTGATGTTGATGCATCTTTAACTAATAATAAGACAAAAGAGAGAGAAATTTCCAGCACACCAGGGTTAGCTGAGAATGAATCTTCTAGCAGGCTATTTGATGTGCCATTTGTTGGAGAAGATAAACCATCTGCAGGTATTCTTGAATTAAACATTTATAAACTGTAGCATTTCTAATTAGGACTGCATCATTCTTGTGTGCATAAACATAATCTTCTGCTTTCATTAACTGTGCTTGTATTAAGGATTTTATTTATGCTTCTTTTGTGTTATTTTTTTTTTGGAGGGTGGGGTGTGGTGTTGTTGCAGCTGATGTGTAATTTAGGTTGTTGTTGATTGTCTTGTTAAATAATTTACCTTGTTCATCATATGTTTCAGAATATTGTTTTTGTCTTAATGATTATTTCTCAAATCCATGGATTTGTTAGATGTCTAGTTAATAGTGAATCTGAAATTCTTAAAATAATTTTGGATTTAACAAATTCAAATTTTTGTACTTTTCAAACCATTTTTATATTGAATTCCAACTAATTTGTCCATAATGTATGCACTTCATTCTTGCCATTTATGTAAGAAATGAAATCCAAATCAAAATTTTCAAATTCATGTTCCCAAACTGAGCATTAAGATATTCTCTCCGCATTTAGCTTTAATTGTGGCTTGTGGTGAGTTATGAGTTACTCTGGTCTTAATAAATAATAACATTTATATATTCTATCTTTGAGAACTACATAACTCATTTTTTGTGTTTGCATGATTTTGTCTATTAATATGCATACTACATGGACACGGACACATGTTTATTTTTGGTTGTGGTGATCATTTGCGGGCCAACTGTTTTGCCAACAGGTCTAGTCAGGTTTGTTCACCAACCAAACTATAGCTCGAATCCATCTTGTTAGACTCTTTAGGGCTTCTAAATAGCCATAACTAATCAACTGCAGGCAATATTTAGTGACCTGATGACTTGAGGACAGCTGCGCTGCCCTGGCACGACATGAAGTTGATGCTTTAAGAAACAATGAAGGATGAGTATCCAGACTAGAAGCAGCTAACTCTATCCATATGTGATTTCAGAAATACTAATGCATATATATTTTTTCTAGTAACAATTTGTTCTGATACTGAGGGTGTTGGTTAACTAGCAAATTGGACCAATCAGCAGTAGCCTGTTGTATGACTAACTGAGCTGAGGATTAGATGCCATGGATACGAATGTAAACTGTTGCTTCTGTTTACTGATATCATTGGAGATTAGCTGACTTAATCTTCTTTGGGTTTGAGGGTATTTTGTACCCATGAGAATTCTGTAAGTTGGTATTTAATAGGATTGGAAGTTTAACGCATTGATTTTTATGCTCTCACTCTATCAAAGGGTGATGAATTTAAAAACTGCATCGGCATTAAGGGCATAATTTGGACCAATAACTTGAATGATCCTGCTAGTTCTTTTTGAGCCACTATTTGCCTGAAGACTAAGTTGAAATAGAGTAAAGAAATGAGATTCTCTCTTTTCTAAAGAACTCTTTTCCTTATTTTATCATGCACCTTTTCTACTGGAATTTGTTTCTTTCTCAACCAATAGAATTTGATATGCCTGATTGCTTCTGCATGGACTATGTTGTTATTTTTCATCATCATCATCATCTTTACTATTATGTCAATCTAAGCACATGGTTAATTCTGGTAATATTTCATTTTATGGATTTTTCTTGTAAAAGTTCCAGTTTGTGGTATAACTAGATGCATGCATGCTCTTCCAGCACTACTCTCTTTTATTTTTGCAGCTGTAGAAATTTTGAGCTTTTCCTACTGCTACTGATTAATCATTTGTTTCTGACAGATTTCTCTCCAATATTTGTATCTTGTTCATCTGAGATGCCTGAAGTTGGTGATTTGGGGAAGCAAGCTGAAATTGAGGGACGTAATGAGTCTGTCTGTACCAGATCAGTGGATGTTTATACAACTAGTATTAGCCAGAGGATAGAGAAAGGAACTGCAGAGTGGCAGTTGAAAGGAAAGAGGAAATCTAGACAAATAAGTAAAAATCAAATACACGACTCAAGAAAATATCTAATCGCAGATGATGAACCAAATGCTTCTGTGGCAGGTATAGAGCGTTTGAATGGATTGTCTCAGGGTTCCTATCAAAAAGTTGATTGCAATGGTGGTGTTGATGGTGGATCAGTTGCTCCATACACTTGCAGCTTGCAATCCAAGTCCAAGTCAGCTGTTCAAGTGCAGCTTGATGGTTTGCAGGACTTGAAGTCCATACCCCAGGAGCCTCGTGTGAGAGGGGAAATAGCAGAAGTAAAAATACTACCTGATGAGTCGCTGAGCCCTCAAAGGTCACTTCCATACCGTCAGTCTCGTTATACTGTTCACTCCAGATATCAGATGAAGGATTTTCCGGGCAAAGCTTATTCTGTGGATTCATCATTATACAATGTTAAGATTGAGGTGAAAGCTAACTACCGGCCACAGCATGTTCCATTAGTTTCCCTCATGAGTAAGCTGAATGGAAAAGCCATAATTGGTCACCCTCTAATGGTTAAAGTTTTGAGTGATGATCACTATGGCAATCTGACTTGTGAAGCCCCTATTAAGGGCACCGAAAAGTCTGAAATTGGTCATTTAGTAAAGAGAAAATCAGCAGGTGGACGAGTTCCTAGAAAGCATATGAAACTGCAATCACATTTCCCGCCATGTAAATCAACAAAAGCAAAGAAATCTGGACTATTGTCTAAGAAGACTCGGAAGCTGTCTTCATTGACTGGTCAGAAGATAGGTGTAGGTGACAGGAAACCGGTAACAGGGAAGCCCAAGGGTCCTGTAATAGCTTGTGTTCCTATAAAGTTAGTATTCAGTAGGATAAATGAAGCAGTGAACGGCTCAGCACGGCTAACACACCGGCCTCTAACATCTCGCAATCCATGAGTTGGTGGTGATCCATCGTGTTGTGAAAGTGGTGGCTGATTCATTTTAAAACTATTGCCGCAGCTTGCTTGCATTCATTCTCTCCACAGGTAAAACAAACCCCGTTGTACAATTGAAAAATTGCATTGAATTTGTTGTAGAAAAAGGAAAACTGGTAGGAGTATGAATGAAGGACGATAAAGATCAAGAAGGCTTTCCTGGCTTTGTATATATGAAAAATGTAACATGAGTTTGGGTGTAAAGGAGGTAATATCCATGACCTGATATTGGTTTTTTTTTTTCCTTTAATTTTAATTCATAAATTTCAGGTTGATTAGTGCCCTACTAACCTAAATTTTTGTTTGTGCTACTTGTTTTTTCTTTCTTTTTTTGCATCTGGGACTTTGTTAATTTATTCCTACTTCCCTTTCTGAACTTTGCTTAATATTATCGTTTTCGGTTAACATACTAAAAAAGCTTTTAAATTAGTATATTTTGTTAATGCAAGCTTTTATACACTTTTTTTTAAAAATTATCATTTGATTTTAATTGAAAGCATATAACTTTTGAGGAGAAAATTTAATCCCCAAATTATAAACAAATTTCATGTTAAATTACTAATGCAATAGAAGTAATTTTGGTTTCAATTAAAATTAAATACTCTATTTAATATATAAAAAAGGATTATTTAATTAAGAAAAAATTTAAGGTTTACTAGGCGTTTTGCTTCACTCCAATTACTTTGCACTCAGCTAATATCTAATTTTTTAAATATTATATTTTTAGGTCTTAAACATCCTTAATTTTTATTTTCTAAAATATGAATTGATAAATAAACGAAACAAAATTATTTTAGTAATAAAAAGAATAGATACAAAGAACAAATAAAAGATTGAAATGCTTAGAACATTGAATTCACTAGAAAATTAGATTAAAAGTGTTTTGCAATAAAAATTTAAGAAGAAAATAGAATATATATATATACTAGGTACAATCACTATGTGAATGAAAAAAAAAAGTATTGTACTGAGAAATTTTTTATATCTCACTAACAAATTTTAAGGAGTAAAAAAAGTGTGAGTAAAAATTCCCAAATCTGATGAGTAATTGGGCTACAAAAAGCCCAAAAACAAACCTAAAAAGGAACTGTAAAAACCCTAGAGTCTGTAGGCCATATATATTTGTTAAATTTGCGAGTTTCAGTCTGCCGCTTCCGACCTCTTATTATATATAAACCCTAAGGTTCTCTTTTTTTTTCTTAGCTCAATACAGATATTTGGTCTGTTTGGAGGATTTTAATCTTACTGAGTGCATCTGTTGCAGTTAGGTGCAGGGAAAAGAGAGATGGCGGCAGTTCCCGGACAGTTGATTTGGGAGGTAGTGAAGAAGAACAATTGCTTTTTGGTGAGGCAGTTTGGAAGAGGAACTGCTAGCCTTCAGTTCAGCAAAGAGCCCAACAATCTCTACAACCTCCACTCCTACAAACACTCTGGTATTCTTTTGATCCAAAAGTTTCATTTTTTTTACTATTATTTTTCATTTGAGGATATTTGATCTGAAGTTTTATTTTCTGTTTCATTTCTTTTTCGTTTCTTTAGAAGTGAGGCAGAAATGGTATTTTCTGCATGTGCAGCAGCAGCTTATTTATATATGAATTCGTAGTTATCGAGGAAACGTGAAAGGAAATATTGGGTATTTCTTAGAATTGGATCTGGTTTCTAGAAAACTTGAATGGATTTTTCCTTAATCTGAGTACATTCTAGGATTTTCAGGGGAATCCTAATTGATTTAAAACTCTTAACGAAATGTAGAATAAAATTATTATTTTTATCTTCCGAATGGTCAGGATCGGAGAAGATATAATTTATGACTAACAAGCTATGATGTTTTTCTAGTATATTGTATTTTATCCCCTCCGTTTCTCATGTTCTGCACATTTTTGTACGTTTTGTTTTTTAATTGAGTTACTCTGTAATTTTAGGGTTGGCAAACAAGAAAACAGTCACCATTCAAAGTGGGGGCAAAGACCAGTCTGTGCTGCTAGCAACCACCAAGACTAAGAAGCAGAACAAGCCTTCGGCCTTGCTTCACGAGTCCTTTATGAAAAAGGAGTTCCCCAGGATGGCCAAGGCGGTCAAAAACCAGGTAAATATTTAGTGTTTTCTGAAACTCATTTCTCTACTCTTTTGTTGGGTTTGCTATTGGTAATTTGCTAATGATGAGGTTGTCTTGTGTGGGGAAAGAAATTGTTTGTCTAAGATCATGTTGGAAGCCTTTTTTATTTTGGCTTTTTTTATCTAATGTGTAGTCTATGAACCAGTAAAATTTGTTGGATTTCTTGGTTAAATAATGATTTGTCTGTCTAAAGGTGTAGTTACTTGCCATTCAAGCATAAATTTTCCTGGAAGATCTTGCAGTGATGAAGCAATAACATGTAAGAAGGATCTATTTGTTGGGTTCTTCTATGAAATTTACTTGTTACGCTTGGCTTCTGAGCTTTGAATGTTACAAAATGTCATTTCAATGCTTATGTTGCTAGCTTTGGGCAATAATGTGTATATTTATGCTGAACTTTACCGTGTGAACTTGCCAAGTGTGCACTGTTTTTGTGCTGTTATTACTATAGATTTTCAATGATATTCTGAGATTTTGTTAGTGTATCTTTCTATGATATCCAGATATTCAGATAATCTAGTTTTAGGTGCTTTTCTAGTCGGTTTTTATAATTAAGTGGCTTCTCCAACATTTCAGGTGACAGACAACTACTACAGGCCAGATTTAACAAAAGCAGCCCTTGCTAGGTTGAGTGCTGTGCACAGGAGTCTAAAGGTAGCCAAGTCTGGTGTTAAGAAGAGGAACAGGCAAGCATTGAAGGTTCGTGGCTGGAAGTGAGCTAGACCTTTCAGGTTGTATGAGCTCTGCTATTTTCATTGCCCCAGACATTTTTTTACTCCTTTTTTGAATTTGTCTTATTTTTCATGGTTTGAACTGAGTTGTTGAAATTTTATATCTAGATAGATTTTGAAACAACAGAGATTTGGAGCTATTTAGCCCTTTAATTTCCCCCTGATATTGAGACATTTGCTTCTGCCATCGCAATTTTATAGCCAACTATTATCACCTTTTCAAGATAATCCTGCAGCAGTAAAACTTTTTAAGTTTCTGTTGATTGTGAAGTATACAACAAAAGGATGAGCCATAAAAACCAGAAAGTAGAATGCTAATGTCAGGATCAAGTGAAACAAAGAACGAAAATGAACCAGGGCAAGGAAGTTCTCGAAACCAAAACAATCATGAATTGATTGATTAATCGAAACTTGAACATTCATCATTGATCTTTCGTAGGCAATACTTTAATACAAAAAACATACATAACAAGTAAAACAACTTGCTGAAGAAAAGTATAAACTATTCCAGAATGTAGTCTTGGTGCAGCTATAATATGGAAATAAGTACAATGTGAAAAATAAAAGCATGAATGTATTAAAATTTAGGTAAATAGTATCTTAATTTTTCAGCAGTCCCTTCTATTTGCATGCCGGGATTGTTTTGTCGTAGCAAGAATACAATAACATGCATTGTATCTGACTCGGGTTCTCAGCAAGATAATTGTGTTTGATTGGGATATTTAGGACTGGTAGGTGACTGTAAAGAATATTTTCAGAAAGCATTGGTTAGTATAATGGCAGGTTCCAAACAAAGTTAGTTGAAGCATTCATGATTATTAAAATTAAGAGAAAAAAAGGGGGGGGGGGAATCCATAAAAGTGCAAGTTTTAATTTACATTTTTACAGGTTAAATTTTGTTAAATTTAGAAAAGGTACCCTCAACAACCTTTAAATTGCATTTGTTGAAGATTTGACTTCTCAATTATGCATGAGTTGTTGGTATCAATTGGATTAAGTAATATAACTACTAATCAAAGTGATTTGGTGACCAAGCCTACCATATAATTATTCCCAATGTACAGAAAATTTCAATTTAAACCCATAGTTATCAGGAAACCCATTTTATTAAGAATTAGTAACCATTAATCTGCAATCAAAAATTTCAAAACTAGTACTGCATAAATTAATCAAACTAGGCTTAAGTTGAAATTTTTTTATGAAAATGCCATTGTGTTTTTTTTTTCGGTTGGTTAAACATAACATATTTTCTAATCATATAGGATGATTTTACTGTTTCATTAATGTTAAAATGTTCACTAGACTCAACACGTTTAAATAGATGGACCAAAGTTTTATAGGACTCTGGCTGCAAGAAAGTTGAAAAGTCTAGTCAATTGTGCAATGCCGTGTTACTTATCAAAGTTTAATACCCCATACTTGTACATATAAATTGTTTTATTTTTTAGTTTTAGGAATCATTTGCAACATTCTTTGTCGGCCCCAATAGGACGTAGATAACCATGTCTGTGAAGACAACAGTTGGCTTGGACAACGGCGACGTTGGTAGTAGTAGCAGTACCACGAAGCGGGGAAGCTTTAACCGATGTTTCTCCTTCATGGAGGTTTCGATGGAACCTGCAGTATCATCATTAGACGAGCTAGATTCCAACAAGTTCAAGGCTGAGATCAAGCGATGGGCTAAGGCTGTTGTGCGATATGCTCGTCAAGTCAGCGGCCGTTTAGGGAGAAGCTCCAGGAAAAGTGATCGATATGGGAGTTCTCGAAGCTCCTTATCTCATGCGGCTTGAAGGACTGGATGTTTTATTGATGCATGGAGATAATTGAGGGTTTTTTTCCTCGTTGGAATTTGGAAATTCATCATCCATTCAAGGCTGAAAACTGTAAATCTGACTCATGAGATTGTGTGAATTGGGTGATGATTATCCAACAAAAGATAGGATCAGAATCCATGGCTGATTGTATGAAGTTTCGATTTGTAGGGTTTTTCAGAAGGAATTACTGCCTGTGACTTCTGCTTGCATTGTATATAGTTTTCTTTTGATTGTTAAAGATTCATTTTTATTTTTCTGAAACATTTTGATAAAACCCTGAAGTAGAATTTTTAGAATTGCATGGTACTGTCGTCACTGATATTCATCGCAATTAATCACGTCCACAATCAGAATAAACGTTAAAATACGTTTGTTTAATAGCAATATAAATTCCTGCAAAAAAGCTAACAACCTCTTATGATAATTTTTATGCCGTAAATATGAAAATTTAAGTTCAATCTCAAATAATTTCGTTCTCCTTCCCAATTATAAAAAATAAAAAATAAAAATTCCCTACTACCATCCAGAGAAAGATGTAAAAGAAGAAAAATGATAATAGATATCCTTGGTGGTATTGGTATGTACTACTTTGCTAGTTTGACTTTAGATACCGTCTATAATTTGTAGACACCATCATAACCCCATGTTTCTATTTATTAAATTGGATCAAAACATTTGAACAAAAAAAGAAAAGAAAAAGAAAACCAATTGTGAAAGATTATCTAAAACTTGTTTCTTAAGTTATTGTAATGAAAGGTTTTTCGTAGCATAAGCTTGTTTTGTACTGCTAACCTAAAGATGAAATATTAATATTTAATATTTAATATAATCATTTATAAATCCAAGTAAAATTAATTATTTTTATAATTTTTTTGAAGCATTAATTTTCTAATTATATAAGTAGATAAATGGATTATATTTTATTATATATTTGTACTTTTATTTAAATATTTTATAAAATGTCACAGATTAATTTAATATCAATTTAATTGAAAATTTACTAAAATATCATTAATATATATAAAGTAAGTTATATTGTTTTAGGGTATTTTTATCTTTTTATATTTTTATATAAATTCATTAAAAATGGATCATTATGAGATTTTAAACATAATAATTTTTAAGGATTTATATAACGACCCAAAATCCGTAGGCATCAGAAAAGTGTGTTATCGGGATTCTGTCTTAGTAAACCGAGTTAGTAAATAATTATTAGGAGTAATTATGAGTCTAATAGTGTGTTTAATTAGATTTTTATTTAGTGAATCTAGCTTAATTTAAAGTAATTAGGAAAAAGGATCAAATTGAATAAAAAGTGAAAGTCTAATTATAGATTAAAAGAAAGTAAAAAGGGCTAAAATGACAATTAAGCCATTTAGCATAGTTGAGGCGGCATAAAGGGAATAAAATCTAAGATTTTATTTGTTTTAATTATATAATTAATTATATTTAAATATAATTTATATTATATGAATTTATGATAATTAAATTATAATGATATTATATTATTAAATAAATCAAAATATGCCAATTGTATGGATATGATAAAATACATGTGTAATATATGTATTTGTACATTTGTAATATAATTGTATATATTTCCTTAAATTTTAAGTAAAAGATACTTATTAATTAAATTATTATATTATAAAAAAATTTATTTGATAAATTAGTTAGATTAAGAAAAATGTAAGGTAATGATATGGTACAAATGTATTAATTATATTTGTCATTAAAATAGATATTTTATAATTATTAATTAACTTAAATATAAAATAAAGTAAATGAAACATAAAACAAAAGAAAACAAAGCTAAAAGTAACAGAGGCCATTTCGAAACAGAGCATGAAAGAAAAAGGAAAGAAAGAAGAAAGGGAAAATTAAGATTTTAAAGATTGAAGTTTAATTACTAATATCGAGCCTGAAGTATCGGCCCAAAAAAGAAAAGAAAAGATCGTCGATGATTAAATCCGAAGAGAATTCTGGTTTGTATCACTATAATTCAAACATTATTATTATTATGTGTTTAATTTACTAATTATGTGTGGTAAGTATTTTAAGGTAAGTGTTTAGTAAAATGATAAATTTATGATTGGGTACTGAAATTGAGACTGATACTGAACTGAACTATGGAATATTGAATATTGTTTTGAGTACTGAATTGAATTGTGAAGTTATTGAATATTGTTATGTGTACTGCATTGAACTGTGAAATTACTGAAGTAATGAATTACTGCAATACTATAAAACTGATTGAAATAAGGAATTATATTTGATACTGAACTGAGATGGAAATTGTACTGAAAAGTAAATTAAATAGCCTATTAACTAGTCGGGCTAGTTGGATATAGTTAGCATGTCATAGGATATGGAAGAGTACAAATTTTTGCCGGCTTACTGATCAGGCACTTATGTGCCGACTACTGTTATTGTTGCTGTTACCGATTCGACACTTTGTGTGTCGAATATTGTTACCGTTACTGTTATAGATTCAGCACTACCGTTACTGTTACTGCTACCGTTACTGATTACTATTTAGGTACTGTGTACCGTTAAGGCACAATGTGCCGTATTGGTGTGTTGGTTGAAATCCGTGTATCCGCCGAGTCCGAGTCAAGTTAATAGGGACAAATGAAATAAATTTACTGATAAAACTAAATTTGAATGACATGGCATATGTGAAAGGTTGTAGAAGTTAAGTACTAAACCAGCATCCAAAGCCAAACTAGACTTCAGCAGACTTTTGGTGATGCATATTTTCTTTTGGTAATGTGGCATATACATAGAATGTGTATAAAGGTTATTATGTTTTGAATATAAATGGTCAAAAATGTTAGTATTACAAGTCTAAGAATTATAATGAAAGAAGTTTATCCATTTCAATTTAATTAGTACATTGATATATTTAAATTGACATTATATTGATTGAGTTTGATCAGAAGGTATTTAGAATAGAAAATGAGCATGTGAGATGAGTTGGTTGAATTGGTTATGTTTGAAATGGATACGGTTTTAATTGCAGGGAGTTTTATGTAAAAAAAAAAGCAGAAATCCTGTCGAAATTTATATAAAAAAATAATTTCCGAAGTACTTGAACGAGTCCCGTTTCATTTTTGATACATGTTTTAGACTTCGAGAGTTTATTATAGGGACTTAGTTATTAAATTATACTATGAATGTTATTTTATTTGTGAATTATTCGTAAGTTGTCTGATATGTCCGGTAATACCTCGTAACCCTGTTCTAACGACGGTTTGGGGTTAGAGGCTGTTACAATTTAATTTTATTATTTCAACACAATTATTTAATTTATATATAAATTTTAATAAATATGTTTAAAGTTAAATATAAAATTAATACCCGAACTTATCTATTTCTCTTAGATTGGTACTTATAACTTTCTTTTGTCCCACATTGGTACCTGAACTTTTTTTTCCTTAACTATATTGGTATCTCAGCCTAACATTATTAATTTTTTGTTGATGTGGCAGCATTGGCCAATCGTGCGGTGCCCCATGGATGGCTACTTGTACCTCTTTTTTATTTTCCCTCTTTTCCTCTCCTTTTTCTCTTCTTCTTTTTCTTTCTCCTACCCTAGCTGCTTCTACACCACTGCTAGGCCACCATCTGGCCTCCTCCAGTTAGTTATCCGACCAACGACGACACCAAAGTTGCGTGGAGATTCCCTTGTCCTCTTCTTTCCTATTCTACTAATATGACGGCTATGGCGACGACGAGATTTCCTTCCCCTTCTTCTCTTCTTTCCTTTCACTTTTTTTTTCTAAAAATCCTTGCAAACAACTCCCACCCACCAATTTTTCTCATCCAGATGCAAAAATAATTGTTTAAACCTATTTTATACTTCAATTTTAAGTTCTTTTTAAACAAAAAAAAAAACCCATCTTCTACAAAGGTTGCCAATTGTTTTTCAAGGTAGATTTTTTACAATTTTTTTGAGATTAATACTTGCAAGTTGCCATCTATTGCAATTGGCACACCGACAAGCTGCCTGTTCAGACCAACCCCATCTCGATTCTGCTGAAGCTCAAATCCGGTCTATCTTTCCAATACTTTTCTACTTTTCCTCTTATCATGTGTCATGAGTGGACCATGATTTATTAGTTAAGGCTAGATAAGTTTTACCAAAACGACACTAACCTTTTATTATCCAAATACTGTTGAGAATGGAATTTTTCTTAATGGGGAAGAAAGCAAATAAATAAATATTTTACAAAATTTTAATTTAACTAAATTGAAAAAGTAGACAATTTTTTTTTTCATTTTCCCCTTTTCTGAAAAAAAAAAGAACTTTTTCCTTTTATCATCATGGTTAGATTGCAGCATCTTCTCCGACGAATAACACCATCAGAATATTCATCTTCTTCCCATATTTTGATTCCTCCAATAAATATAAAAGTTACCTAATAAGGGGAAAATATGTAGCTGATTGATGATGGTAAGTTCAACAAATGAATCATATTTACCCTTAATGTTTTTGGAAAAAAAATCACTGCAGTTTTCATATTCTCATACGATAGCCCTTTGTAGACCACCCTAAATCCATCTAGTGAATGGGAGTTCAATTGTAGATATGAGAAAATGTAAGAGGAAGATGATTCAATGAACGTAATGAGCAGGGCTTATTTGGATATAGATTTTTTTTTGAACAATTTTTCTAGTTTTATATATTTTGATTTTTTATATTATTATATATTTTAAATTTTTAAATTTATTTTTTAAATTCTGACATCATCATTGCCATGTGTCTTCATTTTAGAGTACCAAGTGTCCTAAATTTAACGTTAGACCCGAATATCAATTTTCTTAACAGGAAAAAAATTTGGGTACCAATCAAGAATAAAAAAATTATAAATATCAATTTTGGAGAAATAGACAAGTCTGAGTACTAATTTTATATTTAATCCATATTTTTATTACATAAACTCTTTCCATCTATATTATGGTTATGCTATAATCTAATACGATATAATGTAACTAATAGATTTGGTTTCATGAGTCCCCTTAATATAAATTTGATCAAAAATTATTAAAAAACAAAGAAAAATAATATTATAAGGAAAAATATTTTATAGCCTATTAGTGAAATTTTTAAACTCCATAAGGTTTGGAAATTGACAAGTATATAGTAAAATATTAAAAAATAAATTTTAAAAAAATATTAAACAATTTTTTAAAATTATTTATGGAATAAAAATAGTACTACTAGTGTATCAAATATTTACCCATATTATAATATAATAAGGGTGTTATTTTTGTTTCATATTTTTATACAAAATTTCTAAATAAAAAATTTAAAAATAAATCACATATTTATAATTGAACCAAATATGATGGATACATTCATAATTTTTTTTGGTAAATATATATTCATAAATCTTTGATCACTCTACATACAAATTAATTTTGAATTAAATTTTTAGTAAATATATATTTTCAATAGTGAGTACGGTATAATTTAATATATTATATGATACGGCTCTGTAGTTGCACAATGTTGGATGCTTATTTAGGAAGAAAAAGGAAATTTTGTTGACGGTCCGCCCTTTACGCGGCTTTTGGTGCTTTCGTCCCGTTTTCCCTAATTCCTAACGAAGAAAGAAAAGGAGAAAGACAGCAAAAGAAAATCTTCAACCCTTAAAGGTCAAATCTTTCTCTGCGAACAACTAAGACTCTAGCCATGGGAAACACCGAGAAGCTCCTGCACCAGATCATGGAACTAAAATTCACGTCCAAATCCCTGCAGCGCCAGGCCAGGAAGTGCGAGAAGGACGAGAAATCTGAGAAATTGAAGGTCAAGAAGGCCATCGAGAAAGGTAACATGGACGGAGCTCGTATCTACGCCGAGAACGCCATTCGGAAGCGCACTGAGCAGATGAACTACCTCCGCCTCGCGTCGCGCCTCGATGCTGTGGTTGCCAGGCTCGATACCCAGGCTAAGATGACCACCATTAATAAATCCATGGCTAATATCGTCAAGTCTCTCGAATCTTCCTTGAACACAGGTTATTTCTCCGTCAATATCTTTTTAAGATTCTGATCACCTTATCCTAATAACTTTTAGGAGAAATTGTTATTCACGAAAATTTAGTGTAAAATTGAAGGGGGGGGGGAGGCAATTTTTCGGCAATTCTCTTTTGGGCTAAATTGGCCCCAAGTAAAAAGATTGTCTAGATATTAGTCTAAAATAAATTCTTATGTGAATATGATGAAATTTGATTTTTTTTTCCTTTGTTGCAGGCAATTTGCAGAAGATGTCAGAGACAATGGATCAATTTGAGAAGCAGTTTGTGAATATGGAGGTCCAGGCAGAATTTATGGAGAGTGCTATGGCCGGTTCCACTTCATTGTCCACACCAGAAGGTGAGGTCAACAGCTTGATGCAGCAAGTTGCTGATGACTATGGCTTGGAGGTCTCTGTTGGGTTGCCACAACCTGGTGCTCATGCTGTGTCGACCAAGACAGAGGAGAAGGTTGACGAGGATGATTTGTCGAGGCGGCTTGCAGAGCTTAAGGCTAGAGGTTAGAGAAATGATGGAATTGATTTGGATGATCTTGTGATATATAATAGTACTATGATGTTTGGGATTGTAAGTGCTGGTTGAAACATCTCATTCCATATGTAAATTTGTCTGAATTGGGTTTCCCTTTATAATTTTAAATGCTGCATTTGTTTCAAATAAGTTAGCGGTTAGTGTGAATTTTAGCTGTCAAAATTATCGCCTGAATCCCTGTAATAATTTGGTGTGTGGTATGATTGGATCTCCTTGCATGCATTGCTAGAGGTTTACATGTTTGATGTTGGTCTTCGTGGTCATGTTGTTTGATAGTTTGAGCTTAATGAGCTATTTATGCATGCGAGGGTTGATAAGCGGTTTAATCTTTTCCTGCACATCAAGTCAATGGATTAGGTTAATGCTGCTGAGCTTAAGCATGCATTTTTGGATGACCCCTGTTTGGTCGACTGATGATCTTTCATTTTCATGTTTCTGCTTAACGTAGATGATTGTGTGATTTTCCCTTCTCATTGGGCATGTGAACACACAGAGATACTTAAGAGTGATGTTTAATAAGTAGTGTGCTAATTGTGGACATTGATAAACTGAATTTATCATTGAGGTTTACATGAATTAATTTTATGGTTCCAGTTCCCTGACTTGTACCCGTTATATTTCCCTGTATTATCAATGTATATATATATGTTGATATCATGCCCAAGTTCTTCCGTATTGTGTGCTAAGTAGGCCATTTCTATAGTTTCGAGATCAAAGATGAAGGTAAATCATAAAAATAGAAAAATTTGTTTTGAGTTGATATTGAGCTGATCCATGCCGCCAACCTACACATAGAATTTCCATATACAAGTTAACTACATATTCAATATCATTCAACACTAGATGATGTAATTGGAACAAAGAATGTTCATTATTCTCATTCTATTATGGGCATCATTTTACATATGCAAATCACTGCAACAAATCCATTAATTGATTATTCATGCCATTATTCTAAGGTAATACTAAAAGTGGGGTCGAATTTGGAAAAAATGATGAGCTTTAATCACTTGCACATCATATCCAAGAATCGCTCAAGTCTGTTTATTCAGCGGTATTAGACAAATTTTGAGTGCAATAAAATAAAGTCAAAATGATAATAATCGTCTCACTAAATTTCCTATGAGATTATTGGACTTTATTTTAACAAAAATATTAAAGACCCAATGATAAAAAGAAAAAAAAAAAGGTAACAAGTTTGAGAACAACTAAGAACTGCATCTACACCTATGTAGAAGTTACAAACTAAAATCCATATTCTAGTCCGATCATATTCAATCAAACATTAGTCTACCCTTGAGGCCTTGACTAACATGTTTGCTGTGCTTCCAACTTAATCTAAAATAATTAATTTTGAACTTGGATTTAGATGACCTCAACCAAGCAATCCATTCAGATTTACTTTTGCCATTGACAAGGTTCTCAGTTTCAACGTTACCTAGAAAGTGCCGCCAGCATTTGTCACCGGAAGCATTGTATGTGCAGCAGCTGGGATCCTTCTCTCTTGTTATTAGTTTCTTACACACTAGCTGTAACAACGGAAAAAAAAAAGTTAGACAAGTAGAAGTAACTAAAGGATCCAGTTCCAGAAAACAAGGTTATTATTCACCTGAGATTCATTATATGGGTGCATTCATGTAGAAACCTTTAACCGCAAAGGACACCATACCTTGGGGAGCCTGCTTCTGGAAGTTGACAATGATGATAGTGTCAATGGACGCCATGTTCGTAAAATATAATCTAAAAGATCCTCAAGATCTACTGATGATTTCACCACATCAAGTTTGAGATCGTAGACTTGTGGAAGAAAAATTCCCTTTGGCCTTTCATAAATGACGATATTCTTGATATAGGATGACAAGCAAAATAGCAGAAATTTGTGAGGATGTTAAATGTGAATAATAACAAAACAATATAAAAAGTAAAATCGAAAAAGGTAGATACCTTATCAGAGCGGACCACCAATTTCAAACCTCTACTGTAATCAAACTTTTAAAAAAATCCTTGCAATCTAGCAAACCAAGGGGTGTGGTTATCTTCGTTGCGTAATCGAGATTCACCTTGCCCTGATGGTTTAGAATAAAGCTTGGCTTCTTTTAAACTCGAAGGATTCAAGGAAGTAAAAGGCATCTTCTCACCTTTGTATTCGAATGAAAGAAGGTTTGGGCTAATAATATCAGCCTCTTCTAGTTGCTTGCATTCTCTCAAGATAAGTATTTTAACCTTGTAGCTCGATATTGTAATATTTTTCAAGAAATTACACTTGCTTAAGACCAACTTCTCAAGGGCAAGGAAACAAGATAGATGATTTTGAAATGATTCATCCTTCAGTGTTGCATCTTCCAATGTTAAACTCTTAAGGGCGTTGCATGTGGATAGGTCAATTTTGTAGGACCTATATTTCAGCACAACATAGCAAAATGTTTCAAGATTTGGTGCTTGAAGGTTAACTTCTTTCAGCTCAGAGCAAGTGTGCAAATCAATCCTTTTAAGTTTAGCAAGATTTGAAACCTTAAAAACTTTTAACCCAGTAGCATAGATTAGTCTGAAATCCTCAAGCAGAGGGCAGGCGCGGATCATATTCTCAATCATCTGCTCATTGACACGGAGCTTTCCAAGACACAGTTTTTGCAGATTAGAAAGATTTAGATAATTACAAGGTCCCAACTTTCAACCATTAACCCTTAATGCAGTTATCGTTCTGGCAGCTAAGACACATTGAGGTAAACTGTAGCCTTTATGCAGATCCAATGTCACAGCGAGATCTAACTCTTTGATATTGTTTCTTATTGCCAGGTCAATCCACTGGTCAACATGAGTAGTAAGTTCAGATTTACAATAAGTAATATGAAGAACAAATTTCTGTATTCTCCCATCGTTTACCTCAACATGTCTGTGCAGGGTTTCATCGACATAATTTGCTAACATCTTCATATTTCTTTGTATCCGAGTTTGTACTTCAGAAGATGTTTTTAAACCACTCAGCTGTCCAATGATTTTCCGTTGATCAAAGACTAAACTTGAGAAAGAAGTCCATATGTCTCTCCATCTCTTTGACAGAATGCAGGTTCTAGCTGTGTCTTTGTTACAACGCAGGCGACCCATGATCTGATGGATAATATGATCAGGCAATTGTTTTGCTCCATGTTCTCGGTATCTATCTCGATTCCCTTCCTTCTAGGCCTAGTGCTCCCACTAAGGATGTTTAAATCCTCTCTCTTTCGCTTTTTTTTAGAACCGGATCGTGACATTCAATCAGCAAATTCTGTTCTCTCAGTCACTGTGATGGAATTATTTTTTTCTTTCTTTCTTTCCAGATGGTTTCTTCCTCAGAGGCTTCTGCACAACAATTCTATGTAAAAACAAATTGATCCACTATTGAGGAATCCATGGAGGTTGCCATACATTGACGAAGGAAGTTTCTTCCCCACTTTTGGACAATAAATTTGATTGAAAGAGCCAAAATTAACCAAAGTATGAACAAAAAGATCTAAGAATGAATGCACAGATAAAATTTCAGTACACTACCAAAGGGAAAAATTTTCCCAGGATGGAACCTGAAGTTCTTGTAAAATTTGAGAGCCTGTTCTCAATGGTTGAACTTAAATGTGCACGATCAAAAGTTCTTAAGGTTCACTTGCAGATTAGTTCTAAAACAAAAACTCAGTTCACTTTGCTAAATTCTGCTTTTCTACAAATATCATCCACTTGAAAACTGCATATTTATGTAATTGAGAAAATTCTCAAATTGCTATCAGAGTGAGAGCTCTAAGGTTGCTACATGATTTTCCATTTAGATTGAAGAATGCTAACTAATTTTTTAATTGCAACAAAAAGGGTTATTGACACAAAATTAATCAGCCTCACTATACCAGACATAAAAATAGTTTATTTTAAAGCTAGTTTTGTTAAACCAGACAGAAGAATTTTATTGAGGAGGTGGTAAGTATCCAGAGAGAATAATACCGGTTTATCCAAAGAAACAGTAGTAACTTGTTGGTCGGCAAGTCCTGACATGAAAAAGATAAAGCATAGAATGGTGGAAAATTTACAAGAGAATCAAACAGAAAGTAACATAATTTACAGGGAAAAGAAAAGCAGTGAATGGTGGAAATTTTACCTGGCTTAGCCAAAGCTTTCAAGAACCGCTACGAGAAGAGTCAACGCAATGGTTCATTCACAATTGGGCCTAGGGTAGGGTATTTTATTTTGATAATAGGGGTAGCGTTTATTTATGCATCATATTAGATAAATAGATTTTGTATTTTTTTAATTTTTTAAGAAATAAAACAATATATGATCCTTACATTTCGTAATTTTTTTTCAATTTAATCTATATAATTTTAAAAAAATTTTAAAACATAAGAAATTATAAAAATGCCATCAGTTAAAGAAAACCGTTCGTCCACTGGACTCCGGATTGATAATGTTTTGGATTCGATTCAATTGATTTAATAATTTTTTTTAAATCAAAGGATTGGTTTAATAATTTAATTGTATTGAAAAGGAGATTTTATCGTTTCGAAGCCTAATTACTCCCTTTGAAATAGTAGCAAAGGAGAAATTTGTAGCACTGGAAGATTCATTCGCGGAGGTCTGTGTTTTAATCATGGAATCCAATAGATTTAACATCTCCTTCTTCAATCCCTTCTCAAAAAGGATCCTTTTTTTTTCTTCTCATTTTTAATTACCGCAACTCCTCCTGCATGTGTGAATTGGAATCCAACAGTTGTATTTTCATGTTCTTCATTGAACTCATCGAATTAGTTCTCTGAAATCCCCAACGGGTTTCTTGAGCTTTTTGATTGATTGGATGGGGTTATTAGGAGGAAGATACTTGAGAAATCTGAATTGGGATATGAGGGTTACTGGCATTGTTGGCTTCGTTGGGAGTGGTAAACCTCCTTTTTTTGCTATAAGGGTGGACATGGATGCTCTGGCTATGCAGGTTTAAGTAATTTTATTGTCTACTTTTTAACTACTGCTGCTGTATGTATTTGAGCTTAATATTTCATTCCTCCATTGAATTTGTATTACTTTAGCATGTTTAACAATGATGCTGGTATGAACTTGGTTTTTGCAAACCAGCAAGCATGATTCAAGTTAAACCCTGGAACATCCTGATGTTTTCCCATTCTTTTTTTTTTGTTCTTCCATTACTTCATTCTATCCTTTGCTACTTGTGCATATTAAAGGGCTAAGAAGGATATCACAAAGAACAATTCCTTTCTATTGACATTCTACGTCTCAGCACATTCGCACAAAGTTGGAATTTTGTGAAACTTAACAAAGCATGCAAAATTGCAAGGGAGCGGTGCTTTGAATGTCATTCCAGATTCAGTCACAATCGGTGGGACTTTCCGAGCATTTTCAGAAGAAAATTTAGCACAACTTAAGCAGCGAATCTAGGGGTATAAAAGTTGGACGTTTTATGAGCCATTTCGCAAATCGTTCAGCAATTCATTTTTTAAGTCACCAAAGTTAAAGAAAAGAAAAACCTTGTGAACAACTAAAGGTTTTGAAAGAGGTTCACAAGTTACCTTTTTCTAGATTTCCTGTGTTTTGAAGATAGTACTACTTAGAGCCACTGCATATAGGTGCAATGCAACTGCTGATTTCAATTAAAAAGAGAATCCGGCTACCGATTTCCCTCCAACTGTAAACAACAAGGACTTGCACAATCACTTCTGGGAAGTGGCAGGGGATATGCTTGGTGCAGCCAGTGAAGGGATCCGAGGATTTTGCATTTTACCAAGAGGCAATTCCAGCGTATCATTCTTCATGCCTGGTATGCAAGATGTGACCAAACCGCTGCTCGTAACAGTCTACTCTCCCTACCTTATGATCAATGAAGATGTTCTTCCTTATGGTGCTGCACTTCATGCATCATTGGCTATGAGGATCCGCAATGGGATTGACACTTTTATTAATGCTACTTAGTATACAACCTTCTTCATTCAAGTTCATCAACATCAGTGCTCCAAATAACGAGTTGCCATCTATAAAATCAAATGTGTAAACTATATTATCATTGTACCAATTCAGTTGGTAATACCCAGAAAAAGAACTCCAAGAAAGTCGCATAAATTGGAGCAAAAAAATCAAAAGCAGTAATGAACGAATCATACCAGTTCAATAGTTGGAAAATATTATATCCTGAATCCAGAGAAGAAGTTCAATGGCTACTTCTTTGAACATAAACACCATCGAGTCTAATGTTCAGAATGCGAGAGATGTTGGACCACTCTTTTTGGCAGTATTCTACAAGAACGGGGCACCAATCAACGCTCAGTTCCTTTAGGCTTGTCAATCCAAGAAGGTAGTGCGGCAAAGCCTTTAACATCCCGCATCTCTGAAGGTCCAAGGACTGAAGCCGTGGCATGATTGCGTTATCCATTTCTGCAACTCTTGTAGATGGGATTTCACAATTAATCCAGTGTTTCCACTTTACCATGTTTGAGAAGCGAAGAGATTTCAAATTTGGGAAGGCAATCATAGGTGATGAAGATGAAGGAGTTGATGTTTGCCCCTCTTCTTTTCTTAATCCCAGAAATTCCTCCCCCACTTTCTTCACTCCGTTCATGTTTAATATTTGGAGTGATTCTAAGGAAGGCAGTTCTCCTAAGGGAGGTAAAAGAGTCCAGTTTCTGCAATTGCCGAGTGTAACATGCCTCAGCTGGGCCAACGCTGATGAGTTCAGCCAACTGGGGAACAAGATGGGTCCATTGAAGCACCTTATGTCCAACCTTTCCATGTTACCAGGTGGCTGTAAGGCTTCAAGAATCGTATCTTCATCACACATTCTCGCAGTACTGGAATCAAAGTTCAGAGTCAAACCGAAGAGGTCTTTCTTGCTATGCAGTTTTGCTTTTCTAGCCTCAGTCACATCTCCTGCATTTCCCAATCCTCGTATCTTTAAATCCCCTCGAAGGTAACTCAAGTTGGCCAAATCTCCAAGGGTAAATGTTTTATTGCCATTGGAACCATCGCTCACCACTACCTCCTTTAATGACCGAAGGCCTGTTAGTCTTCGCATTCCTTTAGGCATGGATCTCAACCCGAACGTCTCCCAATTATCAAGGTGCCTCAAATGTTGAAAGGTCAACAAAGGTAGGAAGCAACTTGTTAAAAAGGTTGAGCAAGTTGCACCGAATGTTGAAAAGTTGAATGGGATAATTGCAATTTTGGTCCCTAATTTTTTAGGCCATTTGCAAGTTAATCCCTGAACTTCAACTATAAATAGGCCTTTTCATTTTTCATTTCAACCATCCCAACCAATCTTTCTCTCTTAGTTTTCTCTCTTCTCCCATTTGAGAATTCTTAAGGAATTCTATTTGTTTGTAATATTTTGGAGATAGTAAAGTTATCACCTGGTGTTAGTGCCCGAGGACGTAGGTATAATTTACTGAACCTCGTTAAAACTCTTGTGTTCTTTCTTGTCCTATTTTTCTTTCAATATTTGAGGGTATAATAGTAGTATTTAATTGTGCTATTAAATTACTATAGAAGGGATATTCTGTCTAAGGAAAGACTTGGTATTTAAGAGATCCATGTGATCCACCTCTCTTCCCTGGGAATTGAACTTTGTGTGATTTTTTAGTACAATAATTTACACGCTTCCGACCCTATTGGAACAACAAGTGGTATCAAGAGCCGAAGGTTAATCGTAGTATGCTCTGTGGTTGCAGTTTAAACTGATCTTCCACATCAGAAAAGATTTCCTTAGGTATATTGAAAGATTATGGAGAAAACGGTCGGTGTAGGAGCTTCAACATCGTCCATGTGGACAAGACCGACAATTGCAAATGCAAGATTGGCCGTGGAGATCTTTGATGGCACGAGCCATTTTGGTATGTGGCAAAGTGAGGTTCTAGATGCCCTTTTTCAGCAGGGTCTAGACATTGCCATTGATGAAGAGAAACCAGATGATGTACAGGAGAAAGATTGGAAGGCGATCAATCGGTTGGCATGTGGCACAATTCGATCATGCCTTTCTCGAGAGCAGAGGTATGCTTTTTCAAAGGAGACTTCTGCAAATAAGTTGTGGGTGGCACTTGAAGAAAATTTTTTGAAGAAAAACAGTCAAAATAAGCTCCACTTGAAGAAAAGACTGTTTCACTTCACATACGTCTCAAGTACCACAATGAATGATCACATCACCAAATTTAATCAGTTAGTCACTGATTTGCTGAATATGGATGAGACATTCAAAGATGAAGATTTGGCTTTGATGCTGTTGGGGTCACTTCCTGAGGAGTTTGAGTTCCTAGAAACTACTCTACTTCATGGCAGGAGTGATATATCTCTGAGCGAAGTCTGTGCGGCCTTATACAGTTATGAACAGAGAAAGAAGGACAAACAGAAAAACTCAATCAGAGATACAGAAGCTTTAGTAGTCCGAGGTCGTTCATACACTCGGAAGAAAACTCAAAAGGGGAGATCAAAGTTAAAGTCCAGACTCGGGAAAGATGAATGTGCTTTTTGTCATGAGAAAGGCCACTGGAAGAAAAATTGTCCAAAGCTGAAGAGTAAGGGAAAAGCTGCTGTAGATGCTTGTGTTGCAAAGCATGATACTAGTGACTCTGAACTATCACTAGTTGCATCATCATCGTCGTTCCACTCAGATGAGTGGATATTGGATTCGGGTTGTACCTATCATATGTCCCCTAACCGGGAGTGGTTCTCTGATTTAGTAGAACTAAATGGAGGAGTTGTTTATATGGGCAATGACAATGCCTGTAAAACTGTTGGGATAGGTTCAATCCAATTAAAGAATCAAGATGGATCAACCAGAGTTCTGACTGATGTTCGGTACGTGTCCAGTTTGAAGAAAAATCTCATCTCATTGGGAGCCTTGGAATCCAATGGTTCAGTTGTTACTATGAGAGATGGGATTTTGAAAGTGACATCTGGCGCACTTGTGATATTGAAGGGCATCAGGAAAAATAACTTGTATTACTACCAAGGTAGTACAGTTATTGGAGCAGTCGCTGCAGCTTCCGGTAACAAAGACTTGGACTCAATGCAGTTGTGGCATATGAAGTTGGGACATGCCAGCGAAAAATCCTTACAAATTCTGGCAAAGCAAGGATTGTTGAAAGGTGCAAAGGCTTGCAAATTAAAATTTTGTGAGCACTGTGTTCTGGGAAAGCAAAAGAGAGTGAAATTCGGTACTGCTATCCATAATACAAAAGGTATTTTGGAATATGTTCACTCAGATGTGTGGGGGCCTTCCAAGACACCTTCATTGGGAGGAAAACACTACTTTGTTACTTTTGTTGATGACTTTTCCAGAAGAGTTTGGGTGTATACCATGAGAACTAAGGATGAAGTGCTTAGAGTTTTTCTTAAATGGAAAACTATGATCGAAAACCAGACTGGCAAGAAAATCAAGCGGCTTAGGACGGACAATGGAGGGGAATATAAAAGTGATCCGTTCTTCGATGTGTGCCAAGAGTATGGTATTGTTCGACACTTCACAGTTAGGGATACACCACAACAGAATGGAGTGGCAGAGCGTATGAATCGAACATTGCTGGAGAAAGTTCGATGTATGTTGTCCAATGCTGGGTTGGGCAAGCAATTTTGGGCTGAGGCTGTGACATACGCTGGCCATCTTGTTAATCGTTTGCCATCATCTGCATTAGAAAGAAAAACTCCTATGGAGGTATGGTCTGGAAAACAGGCTACAGATTATGATTCCTTACATGTGTTTGGATCCACTGCATATTACCATGTGAAGGAGTCAAAGTTAGATCCGAGGGCAAAGAAAGCTCTCTTTATGGGAATCACTTCTGGAGTGAAGGGATTTCGTCTTTGGTGTTTAAGCACAAAGAAAATGATCTGTAGCAGAGATGTTATCTTTGATGAATCTGCCACATTGAAAAAGGTAGCAGATAAAGATATTCAGACGAGCAATACTCCACAGCAGGTGGAGTGTACTCCAAAACAGGTGGAGCTTGAGCAGATGGGGATTTGCCCAGTTAATAAGTCTAATTCTCCAGCCACGATGGAGGAATTAGAGGTTGAAGAGGTTCTGACCCAAGAACCACTAAGTACACCAGAACCAGTTGCAGTTGCAAGGCCACGGAGAGAAATTCGTAAACCTACTCGATTTACTGATATGGTGGCCTACGCCCTTCCCGTTGTTGATGATATTCCTATCACTTATCAAGAAGCAATGCAAAGCTTAGAAAGTGATAAATGAAAAAGCGCATTGGATGAAGAAATGCAGTCTCTCCGGAAGAACAATACTTGGGAGTTGGCGCAATTACCGAAAGATAAAAGGGCAATCGGATGCAAGTGGGTATTCGCAAAGAAAGATGGATCTCCTAGCAAGAAGGATATTCGCTACAAGGCAAGATTGGTAGCTAAAGGCTACGCTCAGAAGGAGGGAATTGACTACAATGATGTATTTTCCCCTGTTGTGAAGCATTCCTCCATTAGAATTTTGTTGGCCTTGGTAGCACAGTTGAATTTGGAGCTAGCTCAACTTGATGTTAAGACGGATTTCTTGCATGATGAGTTAGAAGAGGAGATCTATATGACTCAGCCCGAAGGATACACAGATGCTGGTGGTAGAAATTGGGTTTGTAAGCTGAACAAATCGCTATATGGATTGAAGCAATCCCCGAGGCAGTGGTACAAGCGATTTGATAGCTTTATGAGAAGGCAGAAGTACACAAGAAGCAAATATGACAATTGTGTGTATTTGCAGAAGCTGCATGACGGATCTTTGATTTATCTACTCTTGTATGTTGATGATATGTTAATCGCTTCGAAGAGCCAAAATGAGATAGATAAGCTGAAGGCTCAGTTGAATCAAGAGTTCGAGATGAAAGATCTAGGTGAGGCCAAGAAGATTCTCGGCATGGAGATAAGTAGAGATAGACCGAGAGGCAAGCTCTGTTTAAATCAGAAGCAATATCTGAAAAAAGGTATTATAATGTTTTGGTGTAAATGAAAACACAAAACATGTAAGTACCCCACTTGCTTCTCATTTGAAACTTAGTGCTCAATTATCTCCGAAGACTGAAGATGAAAGAGAATATATGGCGAAAGTCCCATATGCTAATGCAGTTGGGAGTTTGATGTATGCGATGGTGTGTACGAGGCCTGACATTTCACAAGCTGTTGGAGTTGTGAGCAGGTATATGCATGATCCTGGAAAAGGACATTGGCAAGCTGTGAAATGGATTCTACGGTATCTTCGAAAAACCGTAAATGTTGGTTTAATTTTTGAACAGGATGAAGCACTTGGTCAGTTTGTAGTTGGATATGTTGATTCCGACTTTGCTGGTGATTTAGATAAACGTCGTTCAACTACGGGGTATCTGTTTACTCTTGCGAAAGCCCCAGTGAGTTGGAAGTCTACCTTACAGTCTACAGTAGCTGTGTCTACTACAGAGGCAGAATATATGGCAGTTACAGAAGCTGTTAAGGAGGCTATTTGGCTTAATGGATTATTGAAAGACTTGGGAGTTGTTCAAAGTCACATTAGTCTATATTGTGACAGTCAGAGTGCTATTCATTTAGCAAAAAATCAAGTCTATCATTCAAGAACCAAGCATATCGACGTAAGATATCACTTTGTGCGAGAAGTCTTTGAAAAAGGAAAAATTCTACTTCAGAAGATTCCGACAGCAGATAATCCCGCACATATGATGACCAAGGTGGTAACAACAATCAAGTTTAATCATTGTTTGAACTTGATTAACATCCTGAGAATTTGAGCACCTTTAGGTGTATGGCGCTCGAGAGCGCATTTGGAGGCACTACAAAAGATAGCTTTATCAAATTTGGGGAGTTGAAGGAAGTGTGTGAAGATGTGATTATCCTAATCAAATCTTCAAGGTGGAGATTGTTGAAAGGTCAACAAAGGTAGGAAGCAACTTGTTAAAAAGGTTGAGCAAGTTGCACCGAATGTTGAAAAGTTGAATGGGATAATTGCAATTTTGGTCCCTAATTTTTTAGGCCATTTGCAAGTTAGTCCCTGAACTTCAACTATAAATAGGCCTTTTCATTTTTCATTTCAACCATCCCAACCAATCTTTCTCTCTTAGTTTTCTCTCTTCTCCCATTTGAGAATTCTTAAGGAATTCTATTTGTTTGTAATATTTTGGAGATAGTAAAGTTATCATCTGGTGTTAGTGCCCGAGGACGTAGGTATAATTTACCGAACCTCGTTAAAACTCTTATGTTCTTTCTTGTCCTATTTTTCTTTCAATATTTGAGGGTATAATAGTAGTATTTAATTATGTTATTAAATTACTATAGAAGAGATATTCTGTCTAAGGAAAGACTTGGTATTTAAGAGATCCATGTGATCCACCTCTCTTCCCTAGGAATTGAACTTTGTGTGATTTTTTAGTACAATAATTTACACGCTTCTGACCCTATTGGAACAACATCAAATTCATAAGCTTTCCAATCCCAGAAGGGAGTTTTAGAAGACTTCGACATTGCATTAGGTCTAAAGTCTGTAGATTATACAAATCACACAAGGTTTCTGGCAATTCTAGCAGATCATGGTTATCGCTGAGCTTCAGGTATCTCAAATTTATCAATTTCCCTATCCCTTTTGGTATTTCTTTAATCGAACCCCAACTCAAGTCCAAACTCCTTAGGCATTTCAATTGATCGAATAACTTAGGCAAAGCTCCGCTGATCAAACTGTTTTTGTTATATGACTTGATTAACAGGCTACGAAGCTTTTCAACGTTACAAATGTAAGAAGAAAATGGACTCTCCTTCTCAAGCACCATAACCAGATGACGAAAATTTCCATTGTAAGAGTCTATCCTTGAAGGCTCTTTTACAACTTCCATTGCCAGCATAAGACATTCATTTTTGGTCAAAAACCGTGCAAAATCGTGCACTATATCATGCATTTTGCATTTCATGACACTGTTGTTGTTTTCATCTTTTTGGAAGTCTTGAAAGAAGGAGCGCATGGCTAAGTCATCAAAGCATTCTTTACCAATGAGCTCCATCACTTTATGTAACATTCCCCTGAAGAAACCTTGGGCCATCCACAATTTGATCAACTTATCTTTCTCTATCACTGAATCTTTTATAAACAGGGCACAATATGCAAAGCACTACCTCAAGGTTGAAGGCAAATCATAGTAGCTCAATAACAGGGAAGGGAAAAGACCTTTCTCTACTTCTTCAAGTTCCCATAGCTCGCTGTTCAACACACTCTGCCACTGTTCTTTGGACTTTTTGAAGCGTAAGAGTCCCCCAAGAACCTTTGCAGCAAGCAGCAAGCCCTTGCATTTTTTTGCTATCTTCTTTCCAATTTCCTCCAAACCTTTGCGGTCCCCACTAGGTCTTCCGAATAATGCAACCTGACTGAACAACGACCAACATTCCTCCTCATACAGTTGCCCCAACGGGAACAGCATCGTGCTCCCCATGATTTTCGCAACATTCTCCTTACGTGTGGTGATCAAGACCTTGCTTCCCGGAGTTCCGCACTTGAGAGAGTGTTTCAATGATTCCCACTTCATGGGATCTTCGGTCCACACATCATCCAAAATGAGAAGGAACATCTTCCTCTCGATTGATAGATGTATCTTCTGTAACAAACTCTCTAGTTCAGCCACACTGGGGGCCTTTCCGGTTAAAGCTGCAAGAATGGCTTTGGCAACTCTAATCTCATCAAAAGGATCCGAGACGCACACCCATATTTTTTTCTCAAAGAATGCTTTCACCTCCTGGTCATTGTAGGCTAATTGGGCAAGAGTTGTTTTCCCGATCCCTCCCATTCCAACTACAGAGATGATAGGAAGGCCTTGTTGTTGACTATTTTCGAAGAGCAACGTACGAATTATAGCATTCTTTTCTTGGTCTCTACCATAAATTTCGGACACATCTAGAAACGAGGTAGTAACTGGCCGCTCAGATTCTCCACTGTCCCTATTTAATTCAAAACTGAACATATCTTTTTCTATGGCAATCGCTTGGAATCTTTTATTCAGATCCCTTATGTTGACAGCGAAATCATGATGAAGAACAATTTTGCGGAAAAAAAAGCACGGGGATGGCATACATAAACAAACCTTGTTGTTTGAAACTTGGAATTTAAGAACAAAGGTGTTCCAGTCATCAATCAGATCATCCATGTCATATGAGGTGGCTTTAAGCTTTTCCAACCAGAGTTTAACAGCTGCCTCGTTAACTTGCCTTTTCTCCGCATCCATCAACACTGCTTGGAGAGTCTGGAGAATTGTTTTCAGCTTCTGGGCTTCTTTCCTTACATCCACAACAAGGGTCACCTCTTTTTCAATGTCTCGGTAAACAACGGCTGTTAGCTGCTGCAAAACTGCTGAAACAAATGCATCGGCCATGGCTTTGGGATCAGAAACTAGAAAAATAGGTGGTTTAGATGGAAATGTTGAGTATCCGTTTGGGGTTTTACTTTTTAGCTTTGATAGTGTTTGCCTTTGTTTTTCCTCGAACCTTGCTTACTTTCGACAAAACCAAAATTCCAGTCAGTAATGCACCGGTCTTGACTTCTCCACATCCTACATTAAATAGCTTAGCGCTAATATCCTCCAAAATCATGATGTAGCTTTTCGAAATTTACTTGCTCTCTCATTTCATTCCCTACAAAACTAAAAAAAAAATCTCTAAGATATGATTAATACAAGAACGAAAATAATGATTGGGTATGCTCAAGTTTTTGTGACCGATGGCAACTATTTTGGAGCAGTGCAAATGTCACGGGTTAGACCTTTCGTCTTGCAATCTGTGTGGCTTTAAGCGATCTGCTCGTCTGAACTCACTTAAGTCAGACATTGCATCAAAAAATGAGGATTCTTTAAGGATTTCTTAAGAATTCCTTCAAGGCACCAATTTATATAGTTGTACAGTAGAAGCGATTGTGCCAAAAGAAGCTACAAATAAGCAAAAGAAAGCCAAAGAAAGAATGCACACAAGATGTCTGAGTAAATGCCTAAGAATTCTATTACTCTTAAAAATTCAAGATCAGTTACAAATGAGGGGAGACTCTGTATTAAGTAAAATATGATTCCAACGAAAATTAAAAGTATTAATAATTACCGTATTTTTATTATTTAATCGAATAATTCGAACGATTGATTAAAATTAAAATTAACTAAATTAATTAACTAACGAACACGGTAAAGAAAAAAACACGAAAGTAATCGATTAACAACCAAAAAGAAAAACAATACTCAATTAAAAATTCGTAAATGATGCTAATATCTCTTTTGAGCATAAGAGCAACTGACTCTGGGTTGATAAATTAAATTAAAACTTCTATTATCGCATTAACTCTGCTATGGATTCTCCTATTAGATTTGATTCTAATTCGATAGATTTATATCGTCATATTTCTAGGATTGCATGCAACTCCACTCAAGCAATATTTACTCTTAAATAGGGTCTATTCAACCTCCGATTTAACCAGATCAAACGCAAATTAATAATTTAGAAATATCAAACCAAGAATTAAGCATACATAATTAAGAACAAGAAGCTAAATATTTATTGCATAAAATAAAAATTAAACGACACAATCTATCATACAGTCTATCTCTCCTAAGTATTTAGAAAATTAGTTTATAATTGAAAATAACACATCTAATATACAATATAATCGAAAAAAAGAAACTCATTATAACTTACTAAGAAATCAACTAAGAGTCTTCAATCTTGACGAAAATCTGCTTCAAAGTCGGTTTCAATAGTATTTTTCGAGTTGTTTTTTTTATATTCTCTGACAGCTCTCTTCTATCTTCTTATTTTTGTTATATATATGCCTCAAAATGTCCAAACAACTTAAAAATCGTGATTTTTCGCAATTCAGGGTGAAATCCCGTGAAATCGACAGTCTACCACACGTCTGTATGGTCTAGCTGTGTGAAATAGCTCAGCCCATATGGCTCTTGTAGCTTACTCCAACACTCCAGTTTTTTGCTTGTTTTTCGTTCTACTTTATTAAGCATTAAAATATGAATTTAAAATATTAGGGGTATAAAATTCACAATTAATATCGAATAATGACCCAAAAACACATTTAAAACGAGATTAAAACATGTTAATTCTAACAATATGAAAACCAGCAACATTTAATAACGAGTTTAGCTTAGCACAAATTTGGGTTTGGTGGCCAGAGAGATGAAGTAAACACCATGGAAGCTGGATGGCAGGTGAGTTTTTTTCCCATGGAAAATTTCTCATTCATATCATAACCCTTCCCTTGTTTTGAATCACTTTGGCCTGGCTTATGAACTTACTATAATCACATTGGACAGTAAGTTTACTTGATTCCTCCTATATGTATCTCAAACATCTTGTTAAATAATCAAACTATCACGGTTCATATTGTTTGGGGAATGTTTAGAGCGATGGCTATCAAAGAACCGGTTGCTATAACCCTGAATGTCCTGGATTTGTGCAAACCAGCAATAAGTTGGGTCTCGGCGGGAAGATAGAACCTGTTTCCACCTATGCAGGCGAGCAAATTGAGATGAGCATTTATATGCACAAGGTAAAACACATTTTCTTGTTCAAGGCTATTGCTGTTTACTCAGTTTTTTTAGGTCGAAAGTTGTTTTTCGTTAAGATTAGTCATTTCCAAACATAAAATGACCCAATGGAAAACGTTTCAGGACAACCAAAGTGGAAACTAGTGGCTGAGGATACAGGAAATAGATTTAGGTTACTGGCCAGGTTCAATCTTCAACAGATTATCTGACAGAGGAATAACTTGGGGTGCGGAGATTGTTAATTACAGATTACTAGGCCCTCACACTCTACTCAAATGGGAAGCGGCCATTTTCCTAATTAAGGCTTTAAGAAAGCAAGTTATTTCCGAATCATTAGGTACATGAATGAGTCTGAAGCTATAAAAGACGCTGAAGATGTTCTTCCAAATGTGACAAATCCTGAATGCTATTATTTACAAATGGGAAACCTCAACAACTTTGGTACCCATTTCTTTTATGGTGGCCCTGGATATTCTGACAAGTGCTTGTAGAGCCATCGCAAATCAATAAAATTGATGCATAATTTCCATTTGCATGCTAAAAGTTTGTTCTAACCATCCTTTTCAATAATCCCAAGTCCTAGCTTCATGAATCCAGGTGGTTGGATTTTATAATTGTAAGTTCTATTGTTCATAGGCTATCAAGAAATGCTAGGTCTGGGCAATATTTCAACATCAATGTGAACATGAAAGCTACTTCTAAGATTGCAGAGTATTCAAAGCACTCAGGTGTCTGAGGCTAAAGTTTTTGAAGCACAGACTTGCAATCCTTGATAATTCCAGGAGTTCGGTGTAGTACATGCTTGATATATGATTTCCTAACACGGCCAGTATTTGCAGCAAAAACTGCATGTTTGGAAAAGGCTGTTGACCATAAAATGCAACTTTTCAACCTTAAGTTGCCTATGTACATGTTATTAGCATATAAGAGTTACAGATAGATAAACATCAAATATTTGACGAAGAGTATGCAGTCATTTTCCGTGTGAAGTAGGTCATATTAGATTCAAAAATCTAATCTAACTGTTTTCTTTCTTCTTGTATAGACTGGAAGATCCGAGCTGCTGATTCGGTTGCTAATTTGCGGTTTTGCGGTACAACCTTAATTACCCGTGTTTGCTGCCCACTAGTATCAGCTTTGTGAGTACATGCCTGAGTTGTGGGTTTGGTTGGAAAAAGAGGAAGTGCATCCCCTTTTGTCCTCTCAGAGGGACTACTTGCTGTACTTGCTTGTATTTCGCTCTCTTTCGACGCAGGCAGTTTTGTAACACAAAATGAGATCGCTTGACTCATCTGACTTGATATGTTGCAAGAACTCTGTTGAGCTATGGTGAAGTTCACATCACCTGTTGATAACCGATTGCCCATTGATTTGACTCCAGTAAACGGGCTCACCTACTCAACTACTGAGCCGGAAACGGATGGATTCCTAACTGGCGTGCCGTAATGTGGAAAATAGGTCTGACCTATGGGAGGGTTGCCAGGAAGAATCCCAAATCCCTGCTGGTAAGAAGCAGAAACACCATAAGTTGAGCTCAGAAAGTCCCCACCTCCCGTGGCTAGGTTCAGAGGACCACAGCTGCCATAAACCGGTGCCAAGATACCTGCAGTTGGAGGACAAGGCCCTGCGTATGGCTTGTAGACAAGTCCTTCGGAAGGAGACATTACAGGAACTAACCACTGACTTCCAGGTGGAGAAAAACCCCAAGGAGATGATGATCCGCTGTGTAAGTTGAACCGAAATTACTTGAAATGACATGAACAGCGATATGTCAACCATTTAAAAAACGGTATGACCGAAGGGTATCTGCAGGGTACACACCTAGTCAACAATTTCTTATCATGAACTGAAAGACACCATGCACATACTACAAAACTTTCACAAATTCTTAGAGTTCATTGTCTCCAATATGCAAAAGCAGGGTAATCGAGTCTGCATTGATTTATGGAGAAAGCTAATGAAAGTGACTTAAAATGCAGCTGTGTAGAACAAAATTCAACATTCCACATACTTCTGATGTTCATTAGCAGAGGTGCATGCACGTAACAACAGAAGTGGGATACTTACTCGATAATAGCTATTCGTACTTTCCAGAAATGCTTTTGACCTATTATTCCCACAATATCATCAGGGCACATATTCAAACAATATACAGACTCCAGCATGGAGGTACTTGGGACCTTATTATGTCTGTTTAGACCCCTGACTTGCGTTGTCCCAGCATTTTTTTCTTCATGAGTTTTATATCTGGTTTCAAGCGCATTCAGACTGCCATTATCAACTCCAAGTGATTGTCTCGAGCATGACTCGTTTCTCACATTGGAAGCATTTTCCAGAGATCTGCCAGATTCATGATGCAACCAAGCATTTGCACGAACCTCACCGTTTAGTATATCCACTGAGCTGATTTTGTTTTCTTTGTTACAGGAATTATGGGGACGTTTTAACGATTTTGAGTTCTTCATTTTGGTTGACAGGTTGGATGATGTATCAGCCAAAAGTCTTGATTGCTTCGAAACAATCTTCCATTCTCCTCAGCTTGGTTCTCTACATATCTTTTAGACTTTGGACCTACAGAAATTTCATTAGCACTTCGAAGTTGCATTGAATAACTCAAGTTCAATTCTGGGAAACGTTCCTGATTTTCACCGTGCTTATTGCAACTGCAGCTTCGATCTATTCCGGACAGAACAGAGGTAGGAACCCTAAGGTCATCATCATGCCCTAGCTTCCTTGGAGAAAATTTCTTAAAGTTGGAGAAGTGGGGAGATAGAAATGTACTTTTACAAACTGCAGTAGTTGATGGAGTGGTATCCGAACTATGGTAATCAGTAGCTTTGGGGAATTGATTATGTTGATTTTCTTTTGTGCTACTTATTTTAGCCCCATGGATGGAATAGGAATGGAACTTCTCAGCCAAACTTGAAGGTTCATGGGAGTTTTCGAATGGCATAAACATACTACTTTCATTACCTTCACCCTACAAATATGAATAACCTTCTGATTAAGAAAGGAAGAAAACTATTGCATCATATGGTTTAAGAAAAATCAGCAAACTTACATGGCTTGATGATATTGAAGGAACCAAGCTATTGGTATTATTTGGTGGAAGTGGGAGTGCTGAGTTGAACCGTTGGGAAGGGATACTGAGTTGCTCATAGAGAGCCATTTTGTTCCTTGGAGGTGCCTTTGGCCCCCCTTTCTCTGTATCATTCACATGAAGCCTAGGAAACATTGGACTCATGACCTTTGCCTCATCTTTTCTTCTTCTCATCATCATTTCAAAGCCCTTAACTCACCTCATGCACCATCAAAACAGTAATCCTTCCTCAATCCGAGCTCAATAAAGAACAAAGCTTTGATCACTCGATGGCAACTAAAATTTTCTCAAGGAAACACAATCAGACAGGATCATAAATCTTTTGGCTTTGGCTTTGGATTAATTCAAGAAGACTTGAGAACTCTACCCATCCAAAGATCTTTTCACTGAAAACTCATGGAAACTGCTTTAGAAACAGGAGTTTTTGCTAATATCCAGAACCAAAACACCCCAAAATGAATTTGCTCCAAAAATCAGTAACACACAAATTTTCACCAATATCTATCCTCTTACTATAATAATAATAATAATAATAATAAACCCTGACTTTTAGCTCAAACTCATACCCAATGCCACCACCCCCACAATATAACATTCGACATTCCTTTTCTTTTTACAACAAAGGAACAAAGCCTATTCGTAAAAGTTCATAAAAAAAGGAAAAAAGGGAATATTTCCAATAAAAAGTAATAAAAACAAACAAATAAAAGCAGTATATATCAAATAGAAAGCAGAAAAAAACAATGGGGAAGAAGGAAGATAGATTCTTCTGCTAGAGAAGAAGGGTTGCCTTGGAATTCCACAGGATAAGGATCTTTTCTCTCTCTTATCACCCAAAGCAAAAAGCTTTAATCACTGCCATGGAAATCGATTAAAAGACGTATAGACTAAAAAGAAAGAAGGCAATTTTGTAAATTGCGGGTCCAAACTCCTTAACTAAATAATTCACCCTTTTGCCCCTTACCCTTACCCCACACTTCTCTCTATCTTCCTTTCCTCATATAACCCATTTTCTCCATTACCAGACAACAATAAAGATCCTCCACGTCACCTGGCATATATGATATGTCATGTCTTCATTGGGTATTCAGTACATGAAAAAGGCCAAAGAATTTTCAAGAAAAACAAAAACAGATTATTAAATTTAAAAGAAGCAAATCCCAAGGAGGTAAAAAACTTGAAAAAGTGACCGAGTTCCTTCCTTGACATGTGAGTAATTAACGAAGTGGTTTGCCTTTTAATGGCCACATGTTATTTGTTCTTTTCAAAAATCATGGCCAATCTTTTAACTAAACATACGTTAAAGATCGTCTCTATTCGAGCATATGTTTTTTGTTTTTTACCTTATTTTTCTCTCATGCTTTTGTTTTTGTAAAACTGGGGGGAGGTTGCGGGGTGTCCCTTTTCATGTGGGAGATTGGACCGTGAATTACACGTACTAATTATAGTGGGTTTGGTGGGCAAATCACAAATAAATGGTGTGGCGTGAAGTTCACGCTCTCTTTTGGAGTTTGGGGTTAAAATATGATCTCTGGTAGTAAGGATAGATATTTCACAACTCGGTTGAGGAGCAAAGATTTCTTTGACTCGCTTTGGCTTGGGCTGTAAATAAAATAAATAATTCAATCAGACGTGATTAATTATTAAATATTTTACCTTTCAGAAAAAATTAATAAATATTTTAAATTTCTTTTATCATAATTATTTTTTCCAAGTCTAATTATCATTATTTTATTTCATATAAATCATAATAAAATATCATATTTTTTAAAATATAAATTTATTTTTTATTTAGATTATTATATAAATTGTGATATAGAAATGTATTTATTATATATGTAAATTAGTTTAAATTCTATATGATTATATATTTGAAAATGTATAACAACATACATTTTTTTAGGACTTTACTAATATAATAAGAGTTACAATTATAAATAAAATACAAATTACAAATAATATATTCCAGATCAATTAAAATTGAAATCAACTTAATACCATACACAATAATATAAAAATCGAAATATTAATAAATAAAACCTAGAAATGAATATGATAAAATATAAACCTAAAATTATTCAAGAAGAAACTAACATATATGGTATTTATTAATGGTGGAATTTGAACATGTCACTCAACATCTTATAACATCAACTTTTACTAGTATATGTCATTTGCAACATGGAACTCTTATTTATTTATAAAAATATAAATTTTAAAATAAAATTGAGCCAAGCCCACTTAATTTCTTATTTATTTATTTTAATTTTTTTTTAAATTAAAATATGTGTATTCTTTATTCTTAAAAATCTTAAACAACATGGAACTCTAAATCTAACCATTTTAAGTTTAAAGTTTGAAGAAGAATGAACACTAAACTTTTAACTTTCGTTGATTGAATATTAGTTCGATTAGTATGAATATTATTGTTAATACATGAATATATGAGTTTGAGTGTGTTGAAACTTATTTATGAGTTAGGAGGGGTTATAGGTAGTTCTGAATATTGTGTCAAAAAAAAGATATAATCCGAAACTATACTGAGATTATAAAAAATAAAATAAAAAAACTTTCAAACTCATTTCAATTACCTGCTTTTTTTTTTTAATCTGGTGGTAAGAAGTAACAAGGCAATAAGCTTTTAATATTTAACCCAAGTTGGTAAACAATATTTATTTTCATTTCACAATTTTTATTTATTTATTATAGGTGAAGAACAAATAAATTTAGGTGATGGTCTATTTATTTATATGGGTATTATTATTTATTTAGTGTATGGAAAAAAACTGTTGTTTGCCCAAATAATGAATTGCATTTCAGAATTGAAATTCTTCTATGATGATTTGATATTATATATCAAAAAAGAAATAGCTAAAATATTTAATGTAGATTCACTTATACATAATTTTTGTGACATGAAAAAAAACCACATGTATTATGTCAATGTTTTTCCATTTTATTAGATTATTTATATTTGAATTTAATATTTTATTTTGATTCCGTCCCACATATAATTAAATAAAGGTTGTGGTTAATTATTTAATTGTCACATGCATTATACTTTAATTAACATTTTCTCTAAATAAAATTCAACATAAAATTGAATCAATTAGGTCTATACCTAACAACGTACAATTCTCAATTTCTTTATATATTTTGCACATTACTAATTTTCTTCTAAAAAAAGGGAACTTGTCTTTGACCCTTTAAAAGTCCTCTCTATCTAAGTTTAAGATTTTTCTTAAAATGGAAATTTACATTTTCATGCTTACCAGCAACTGTTCATAAAAAATAATTTGTATTTTGAATATAATTGAATCTCATCTGATAGGGCTATAAAAGTTTAATAATTAAAATTTTAGTCTGATTGAGAATGGAAAATTTTAAAGTCCTATTATTTTTAAATATGACGTTTGGGTTTTCTTCCAAATTTGTTTTTGTGATGAACTCTTACTAGAAGTTTGACCTACATAAAATAACCCCCAATCAGAATTTGTTTTTGGTATCATAAATTAGAGGAAGCTTTCATATATACCTCTGCTTATAACCTTGAACTGATGAATGAGATGGCATTTTTACTGCTGCTTGAGTGTCATCCAAGTATCCACGGAAAACGGTACCGAATCCTCTTTTCCCCAGAATTCTTTCCAAGTTGTTAGTCATTCTCTGCACCTCAGCAAACGTGAACCGCCTATTCTTTGACTCCAGTGACGGGGATGAGTTTTGGCGTTGATCATCATCCATATTTGGACCTGACAAAAATCATCATATAGGTTTATAAGCATAATAGAGCATGAAGAAGAAGGTTCAGTATGACGTTCTAAATCCAGAGGTTTTGTTAATGCTGAGGGCAGTTGAGCATACCAACTCAAGGTTTTCTTATTTTAAGCCACCATAAAGTAGCCAATGCAATTATGAGAACAGCGAATAGTTAAGCCCAGTAGTGTCGAGGATTTTAATTGAGATAGAAACTCTGGCACTGCTCCAGTCAAACTATTATTTGGCAAGTCCCTGACATTTAATAGTAAATAGTTAAGCTAATCTCCCATAGAGAGCTAACATTTTAGACTTTTCTTTCTTTATAATTTAAAATAAAAACAATTATAAAAAAAAGTGAAAAATAACAATTAGATAAAAGTTATTTAATATTTTCAATTAATTCTATTTTTATTTTATTTATTTTAATATTTTATTATTCTATAAAAAATTATTTAAAATTTAATTTTTGTTTAGAATAAGGTAAAATGTTTAAAAATTAAAAGATAAAATGTAGAATTTTATTTATATAATTTAAAATTTATAATTATCAAACAATCTAATAATATTCTATAATTAATTTTAAGTAATATATCAAAAAATTATAATTTAAATTCAGTTAATTATTCGACTTATTAAACAGCTAATTAAGAAAAAAAACCTCAATTTATATTATTCCCCCAAACTCCCACCCTCTGTTAATAAAATCTTTGTAGTATATGTAAATAAAATGCTTCCTCATGTCCACAACAAGAGATTTTTTTATGGAATATACCATGATATTTCCAGATGTGTATATGCAAAAGAAATTCTGAAATCTCTCTGCTCAGAAAACTAGTTAAATAAAACCAAATTGTCTTTGATTATCCACGACTCAATCCCAATTTCTGGGTCAAATTTATTATGATACAAAGGAGCTATCGACATCGTATACCTAACACATAAACCTTAACATATTCACATAACCAGTGGAGTTGACCCAGTTTCATTACCAATAGATTTGGCATCATCAACCTTGGATTAGGTGAGGGAATTATTTTAACAAATACTATAATTCCTGTCGATTTCGGCTGACAAACACCTGTTCAATTCGGTGAAAACGTCATTCATAGTTGGCCTTTTCGTGGAAGTTGAAGATACACAAGCCATTGCCACTTCAACTTCTTTTTTCATTGAGGCAATCTCAAAGTCTCCTTGCGTTCTTGAATCAGCAATGGCTTCCATATCACCATTGGATAACATCAATCTAACCCATTGGCTTATGTGTGTAGTCTGATTATAAGTTTTTGTGGTCACTGGTCGGTTCGTGATTATCTCCAACAGAACGACCCCGAAGCTATCCTATACACATCGCTTTTCTCCATCAACTTGTTTGATGTAGAATACCCGTGAATTTCAAAGATTATTTCAAGGCAAGACTTAACAAAAACATTCAATCAGAAAAAAAAAACATCCTATTAATTAGTTGAGTGGCAAAACCAGCTTTACTTACTCAGGGTCGACGTACCACGGGGTACCAGCAACCACCGTAATGACATGAGTGTCGCCTTCAAGTGGAAACGCTTTGGACAACCCAAAATCAGAGAGCTTAGCATGCAGGCTTTCATTTTACAATAAGTTGGTGCACTTCACATCTCTGTGGATTATAGGTGGTGTGCAACCGTGGTGCAAATACTCTAGCCCTGTATTTCGTTTTAATTTGCTTTATTATTAGTTCACTTCCAACAAAATTAAATGGATGTATATTATTTATCTGCAGTATGCTTGCTGACCTTGTGTGCTGCTTCTAGGGCTATGCCAAGTCTACCTTTCCAATTCAAAACACCACGGCTGCTATCTACAATGATTCAATTAATATCCTAGTTAATATTTCATTATTACTTATTTTTTAATTTGATGCATCCGCTTGTCAAATATAAACTCTCTAGAGTTCCTCAATAATCCAACCTTTGAGATACTCGGCTAAGTTTCCTTTGGCCATGAACTCGTATATGAGTCCCATGTTGCTGCCATCATCACAATACCCTACAATTGTCGCCAAATTTCTATGATGAACTCTGAAAAGAAGTTCCACCTGTTAAGAATTAAAACCCAGATTTCTTAATCACTTTTGTTTACTTCTCGAATTGATGAAGAATTAGGTTATATTTCTTACAAGTTAAAGAGGATTTCATATCAGATCAGATAAATCTCTTATACCTCTGCTTGAAACTGCTTATACCCTTGAACTGGTGATGGAGAAAGCATTTTGACTGCTACTTGAGTTTCATCATAGCCGTGGTAAAGTGTTCCGAATCCTCCTTTACCAACAACCCTTCCAAAATTGTTTGTCATCCTTTTGAGCTGAGCATGAGTGAACTGCCGGTTCTTTGATGAACCCTGCAACTGGTTTGTTTTTCTGGAATCCACCACATCAGTCTTCTGATCCGATGATGAAACTGAAACAAATTCAATACGATTGAATATGGGGAAAAATATTAATTTGGATCCACCAATTTTTTTTTTTTTTGTTAATACCGATCATATATTTTAATCTTCCATAAGATGGCTAAAGCAACTACAAGGACAAAAACAACTGATGCAACTGATGCTACAACAGGGATAACTTTTCTGTTGTTCTTGTTGCTGCTACTCTTGCATGAATCGGATTTACAAATAGGACTAATTTCTTCATCCATACTTCAATCAATTTCAGTTGACCAACAAAAAGAAGTAATAAGATTTGGAACAAAACTGCTAATTATAGCTAAATAGTTTGCTGATTCCATGTTTAAAAATACGATATTACAAAATAAAAAATTCAGAATATTGCATTGGACCACAATTTAAATCTGAGAGATGTCTCTCTTACCAAGCCATAGGCATATGAACAATAAAAAATATAAAAAAAAGGAGAAGAAAATCATAAACTAAATGTAGCTGACCCTGGTTTGCCCTTTCCATGAGTTCTGCTGGAATTGAACCATTAAACATGTTTCTACTCAAATTTCTGCAAAGAACGATGCATCACTTGAGATCATGCTTGATCAGTTATCGTTCTTTCTCAATCAGTCTTAAATTTGTAAAAAACTTACAGCACAGTCAAGAGTTGCAGGTTAGCGAGAAATTTAGGCACTGGTGCAGTCAAACTGTTGTCTGATAAGTCCCCGATAATATATAGCAATAAGTGAGCTTTAAGAAATTTCTTCATCGCCATAAATAGGAGTACCCAGAATTGACACATGAACATGGAGAGTGGAGACATTTACAGATGCTGTAATTGAGAGAGACTGGCTACAGCTGGAGGTACCTTTCCATTCAAATTGCTGGATGACAAATTCCTGATTTCATGGCCCAATGTTTTGCCATTTAACGATAATCGGAAAGAGTAAAAAAATAAATTGAACGAAAATCTTGGTAGGTTGGCCCTTATTAAGGGCGCATGCGATGCAAGACTTACAAAGATATGATTTTTGGTGGATTAGTATCATCGTTGCTGCAATTTAAGTCCTTCCCACAAGAATTTTTGAGGAACACAAGGATCTCCTCCCCAGTTTCTCTTCAAGCCATAGATTGATTTTATGTTCAGAATAGCATCAACTATATCAGACGTATAACAAACGGGAATTTGAGTCAGAGGGGGAAAACGTCTATTTATATATAAACGCGCACGTTATGAGTTTTACACAACTTATCATCTTTTTTACGGGTTTGAGATTGTGAGAAATCTTTTACCTCGTAAATCTCAAAGGGATTAAGGATGGGCGGAAGGGTTTAACCACCGGTTCTTTTGATTGTAAAATTTAAATCATTTAAAGGCAATTGGTTGTATACTGTTGTTTTATTCAAATAGTTAGGACTAAAAGGTCTATACCACTGTTCCCCACTATGATAGATGGTGAACACCCCTGGATTCGTTGGCTTGGAGTCTTTCAACTTCTGCAAAGTGCATGTACACATAAAATTGGGCATTGGTACTTGAACCGAAGAATATAGTCATCGGCTGACTAGCATTTATGGGCGTGCCGGCAGTACTCATCAAAACCAATGGAATAAGATTTCTATGGTCTTGGACGCTAAAAGAGGCATTTATTTGCGTCTAATATATCATTTGGTACATAAGACAACCAAATTCGATCATAAGTATTTTGTAGAAATTTGTGATAGTGTTAAATGTTGATTAATAAATTTATATTAAGTAAAAAAATCTCATTCAGTTATTTAAAATGTACAAGTTTATATGACATTATGCAGTAGATATTCATCACAAAAAAATGCAACGGAACACAAAAGCACAAAGATTTCGCAGTTAAGTTATAACCGGAATTAATGATCATCGACTCACCTTATCGGATGACAAACAGACGCCGCGTTTTGTGTAAAGATGGAGCGATTCTTTTTGTAAGCGAACTGGATAGGGCATGTTATCCAAAGGAACCAACTGTAGATATGATATGAAAGCACCCCATTCCCAGTATTCACTAATTAAACATACAAATACTTGGATTGAAGAGTATTAAAATAGTGATGGCAACATCCATTCGTGATTCAAGTTGAATGACTGTCCAACAATTTCAATATCATATAATTTACATCTTATAAAAGATTTTGTTTAATAAGAAATTGCAGGCCTTAACTAGAACTAACATGGGAAATCCGACCAGCGCCTCTATCAGCAGTTCCAACTCCCCGCCAATGGTGCATCCAGCAGCTGCACAACAAACGACTTCATCTTAAAGTGTCTTGCAACAAAATCAGCTACCTTGTTCACCTCTCATGGCACATATTGGATCTCTACAGTCCATAACCGACGAAGCACCACTTTAACGGTTTGATTTTTTATAAATTTTTTATTAAAAATAACAATATTGACCTAGTAAAAGAGTATGGTCAAAAAAATTTAAAACTTTATCACCATTACATTTTATTAGGTCGATATTGTTATTTTGTAATAAAAATTTTAAAATTTTTATAATTATTTTTATAAATTTTGTTTATATTTTTTATGATTTTTTAATAATTTTTAAAATTTAAAAGGATTTAATTGATTTTTTAGTTTATTACTAAGGCCTTTGATTTTTTAGCTTTATTGATTTCAAAAAATTTTAATTTACTTCCAATAGAATAGTAAGGGTCAAATTGAATAAATGTATAAAGGTTTAGAGCTAAATTTATTATTATACCTTAAATATAAACATCAAATTTTAACAAAAGGGTTGTTTTGCCACATGTCAAGAATTAATTTATCCTTTTTTTGGTAGAGAAACTAAAATGCAATCCAGAATACAAAATGTTTTGTGATACTTTTTACTTATCATTCATATGATTTTTGGATAAGGTTTCAACTATTGGCTTAAATCTTCTCTTCAATCCAAAAATAAATTGACTTTGCCAACGGTTTTTTTTGTAAATTTTTTTATTGATTTTTCTATATTTTTGAGAGTTTACTTAAATATTAATGTATATGGCTTATTTTGAAGGTGAAAATTATTTTCATAATTTTATCCTTTCAAAAAAGTGCATCTCAAGATGAAAATATATTTTTTAGTATGTGTAATCACAAGTCAAATTTTATATAATGCAGGTGAGAATTTTTTCCTGTCAACCGAGTTGATATAAATGAACCCTAAAATCATCCTAAATTTATAAAACAAAGATGAATTAGAAACAAGCGATGAAATCCCTTTTGAGGTTGAAGTTAGATTCATTGTTGAAGTTACATAGATAAATATTTCAACAATTGTACCGGATTTTTGTCTTTAGTTTTAAATAATTATTTCTAAATTCCAATAATTACTTGACTTAATTGAATTGTATTCAATTTAGATTTAACTTTAGGAGAATTATACATTTTCATATTTTACAAGAATTCAACTCCTTCACATATTCAAGTTTTGATATGTATACGAATATGATGAAAATATGTCTCTAAAAAAAAACAATGTTTAACATCTACTTTAGCCTTTGTAATATACACAATTTTTTTTGTTTCATACTTTAAACTTTTTTTTTGTCACTTTTAACTCCTATACTATCATTCCGTTTAGTTTGTTAGTGCAATTAACATTTCCTTTAAAAAAAGTGTTTAAAAAATCAAAATTAATTTAAAATATCAAAATATGGACAAAAAAATCCTAAAAATATCTGTTTTTAATTAAATAAACAAGTTTTTCATGTTAATAGTTTTTCTTTAAAATTATTAAATATATATTTAAAAATACATGTTAAATGAGCTTGGACATAACGTTCATTTGTTCAAGTTCATTTTGAATATGTTTTTTTAATAATTTTATAATTTTTTTATATTTTCAAAAATAATAATTCTAATATATGTTTAAAAAAATTTAAATTTTTTTTTAATAGGATGAAGTTGGATGTGCATTTTTCTATATTCATACTAAACATGTATTTTTAAAAAAGAAAATTCTTTTTTTAATTTCAAAAACAATTAAAAAACTCAAATTTTTAGATTTTTTTGAATTTTATGATTTTTTTAGAACTTTCAAAAAATTTAAATAAATTTTGCATTTTAATAATTTTTTGCATTTTCTGATTTTTTAGATTTTTAGCCTTTTTTACACGTGCCTTTGTCTATTTGGATGAGGCATTTTTTTAACAAAAAAAAATGTGAAATTGGGTAAGAAGATAGACATAATGATAGTACAGGGGACAAAGAAAAAAAAACTACATTGATACAATCAAAAGGCATTAGCTTTGTCACTTTCAAGAATTATTAGAAGACCTATAGGAGCATATGTCAAAATATTAATTCCCTCCATCTCTACAAGTACTATTTTGACAATTTGATTTGCGACCATATTGGTTTTATTTGAAACATGTCAATATTTGAAACTTTGTAGTTTTTGTTAGATTTATCTAACTATTGTGGAGCTCAAATTAGTTGTGTTACTCCTTTACATGAACTATTTCAAAACTATTTGTGTGAATAAATGTACAAACTATATGTGGATTTTTTTAAATAAAATTAGTTGGAGTTAGTTATTGTTTACTTCTATGGTTGTGGTGATTGTAACTGTTAAATGTCAATTCCGTAATACTAGAGGGCTGAGGCCTTTCCAGACCTACCAATCATAATTGTATATGTATCATGTTAAAAGATATGATAAAATACAAAGACCAAATGTGAAATTATTCCTTATTCTTTGTATGCCTTCCATTCTTCCACCCAACCACCCACGTGAAAAGAAAAAGGGTAATTGCCAACATTGAGGACCCAGCGTCTACTGTGGCCTTAATGTATGTTGTTTTTATATATGTTATAAATATATTTTAAAATAAATGGAGAGTGTGTGGTTTTTGGAATACATCAGTTTAGGAATTAGGATACCGATTTTTTTTTTTTTGAAAAAATAAAGATACAAAGTAAAAGATTTAGACTCTCAAACGAAGATATTTAAACAATTAGTACAATCGATTTGAACACTTATTTAATTTTAATTAAATAAATTATTTAAAAAATTAATTAAACCGTCAATTAAAATAAATTTTTATGTTGATTCAATCGGTTATTGGCTATTTATAATTCAAATGTTTTAATTTTTTTATTTAAACTAATATTCTACTTGATTCCAACAAATATGGTGGAGAATTTTAATTATAAAAGCAAAGTTAACATGAGATTTTCCCCTTTTTTGTTTATGGTAACCCGAGATTTAATTGATAATAATATTTTAACAGGTTTAATCACATGGTGATAAAAAAGATGGACAACATACATTTAAGAAGAATATTTTAACCGGTTTAACCCGAGATTTTCCCTTCTGAGCTGGATCTGTTTCTTTTGGGCTGCTGTTTATTGTTCTTTTCGTTTTGTTTCAGGCTTTGACTTTGGGCCTGTTTTCTTGGACGGTTTTGTTTCTTTGGTTTCCGTTTTGTTCTGTTTTATGGGCTGCTCATGTTTTGGTTAATAATATGATCTAGAAGAAGAATATAAAATAAAGGGTAAAATACTTAGTTAGTCATCCAAATTTTAGGGAACTTTTATTTTGCAATCTTATCACTCAATTTTTATGACACTTTTATTTTAGTCATCCAAGCGTTAAATGTCTAACGACGATTAATTGTGTATGTCACATCATATTTACACACTTATTTTAGTCACACAACTTCTAAACCGCTTTCATTTTAGTCACCCAAAAAATATTTTTTAAGCATAGATTAGGGTAAAAAAATAAATAAAGATTAAAGTGAAAAAATGTAGAAACTAAAATAATGCATTAAAAAAATTGTCAAATTGTACTTGTTTACTTTCTTGGTGAAACTTCTAAATTTCTTTTTTATATTAAAAATTTAAATTTCAAAACATCAAAATTAATTAAATAAATTATTGAAAAAATTTATCCCTTGTCAGACAATCTATTATTATAATATTGAAATTAATTAATTTAATTTCTTTCTAAAATTTTAAATTTTATTTTATATTTCTAAGTTAAAATCAAAGTCAAATAACTCATCTTTGATAATTATCTACAAAATAAAAATTTCTTCTGATTATAAAAAAAATAATCTTCCCTACTAAGTTAAAAATAAAAAAAATCATTACAATTAATTTAATTAATTAATTTTATTTTTCATACCAAACAGAAATCATAATTTTTTTAAAGCAGTGATGCCATGTTAAATTCCAACCTAAAATTAATTATCGCATGAAACTAATATAAGAAAAATACTATTTTAGCATTACTGAAGCTCAAAAAAAGATTTAAAAAAATTTATAATACAATAAGGTTATTTTTTTTAATATAATGACTTGTATAGAGCATTAGTTGAATTATTTTTTGTCAAACAACAGTATTATATCAAAAACTAAAACTTTGTAAATTTATAATTAGTGTTAAGAAATTATTATGTGCTTTATTTATTTTATAAATATCAATCAAAACACAAATGAGGGTTTCTATGAATCTTAAAAATCAAAATATTGTCTATAAAATAAAACCGAAATAAAATTTCAGAGAATATTTTAAAGTATATTCCAACCATAATAAATAAATAAAAACAAAAAGAAAGCCAAAGAAACAATACTAATTTTATAACATGAACACTATATATTAAATAAATAATTAACAATGAATATTATAAAATCAATATATTTAATAATTGATGTTTACATGATTGATATGCGATATCCGCAATTCACTGATAACCAATTCCAGTTTTTAAAATAATCAAATGTTTTTGTGGCCTAAGATATCGTGAGAGTCATGTAGAGATGGTTCAGTGGGGACATCAAAGATGTACACCATCAAACTTGATGGACAAACACGTGAGATTATTTCCTACATAAAATGGTTTTGTGGCTAATTCCTCCGTGGCCTTCGACCACATTAAAAGCTAGCCGTTGCTTTCTGGCAGCACCGCCTGCCCCGCTCAACTTTAATTGCTACGTTTTTCAGCCAGCGCAGATATTTTGCGACATAGCGTTGTGCGCGTTTTCATTCAAGTACCGACAAAAGTTTGAAAATAAAATGATCCAATCATTGATTGTCATGCCAAGTGCCAACAACCTATTTGTTAAATAAAGAAAATCTTACCAGTGACCCAAAAATTTCATAAAGATACTTCTTTTTTTGTCAAATAAAGGAACTAATATTCATTAAACTGAAATTTAAAATATTATTTGATACAAGATACATTCCTGCATTTCGTTAGCTAATAGAAAAATTAAGCAATTAAGAGTTCTAAATAACCAAAACAAGTTTCGAACAGAAATGTCATCGACCATACATTCTTCAAGTTGAAAGTTGCTTCCAAATCGAGCTAAGGTATCTACACACTTGTTTCTTTTTCGAAAAACATGCTTGGTGACCTAGAAATCGTATGAGTATCATTCACTAGAATAAATAAATATTATAGATTTTATCTCTGGACATTGTTGACTTGAAACTATCAATAATTGCATTGAACAAAACATGAGCATGAAAAAATAGAATGAAAAACAAGGGGCATCAAATTGATCATGTAGTTCGGTTTTCCTAAATCTGCGAAGTCTAGTTTAGTGAGATGAATTCACTATCTTTGAAACAAATACAACCAGGAAACCTTGTTCTAATACATCCAGTGAAGAATATTCACTCTTATATCTCAAAAACTAGATCTTTTACCACTAAACTCTCCCTATAAGAACTTAGTTTGTAAAACCAACAACAAAAGGTTTTACCGTCTCAAATGCACTCACAAAACAATGTTCCTCTATGAACTCATAAGTATTCTTTCTACATAGTTCTAACTTATACAAGCGTCTAATATAAAAGAGTTCACGGCTTGCTAAAATAAATATAAATTACAATCAATATCCCACTAAAATAGCATCATAAAAAGGTTATACAAATAGCCTATAGAGTCTATAATAAATCAAAGATCTTCAAGATAAGTTTTCAAATTAGTCCTTATTCAATTCCCATATTTTATAAGGTTCAATTGCTTGATCCTATCTGATCAAATCTTCAATGATTTGTTCTCTACAAGATGGATCTTCAAATATGGGCCAGCACAAGTCCACAAAATCATCTAAGTCATTGTCCAATTGATTTGGTTGAAAAGATTTCAAACTCCAAACAAGATAAGTTATACTACTTGTCGATGTGCTAGTAAAAGTGGCCACTTCTTTTAGCACTTAAATAGCCACTTAAAAAAACACTTGCCTCAACAATAATGTGACACCCCACTCTCGACCCAATTGTTGGATCTGAGTGTGTGATATAACATTACATTACCAAAGCAACTCAAACTGATTCAATATAACTTTAATATGTTTAATCACATTTTTCAATTACATAACCAATAAATCATTTAACCAAATTCTTCACATGCATTCACAAGATCTAAGACCATATTTCATCTAATTACGAGGTTATGTTAAATCAAAACCAGAGTTAAGACATGAATCTAAACTCATTTGTAAAAATTCAAGGTTATGTCTAGACAATTCATATTTTAATTTTGGAGATTTTTGTTTCGATGTTAACATTATTAATACGTTTACACCTAAAACTCACTAGATCACATTTTTGTCAACATTTTTCTTGCTTTCACATAATTTAGTTTTGATGCACCCATATTGGCATGTAATTTACCATATCCAAATCATGTTTCATATTAGCATCAGTGTCTCATTTTGGTTTCATAAATGATCAGCATGCCATTTTTACATTTTAATCCATATTAACCAAATCGGATACAATAACAAATACTCAGATCAATCCACTATCACACTAAATGGGCACCGAAGTGCTAATCAGGCATAAATGTATCGATCCTACCAATCACACCAGAATACACGTGTACCCCCAGGGTATTTGAGCTAGTGATACATTCTCGACCCCTAAGGTATTAGAGAACTATCACGATATATACACGCATAGAACTGAATCAACCACTTATCAATATGGACCATATGGCATACCAACTATACCCTGACTTTATCTAACAACATTAATAAGGCAAATTACATTATTAATCATCACATAATATTAAGCAAGCATATACATATACAAATTACATACCAATGATCTTAATCACATAATCAAGTATATGCGTACCTTTCAAATACAATTATATCAATAGTGTACTATTTTCAATCATTTGACAATTCAAGCATAATACATTTAATTATTTAACGAACTCGAATTAGGAGAACACAAATCAAAATTGTTCACTTGTCAACAACTTTAGTCTTCCCTTTGTCCCAAGAAGATCCCACGTCGTCTTTAGCTATGTAAATTAAATCTGAATATGAAAAACCCATTAATCAAACGATTCAAATATATGTTACGACGTTTTAAACATGAATGAGTCTATTACAATTTGGTCCCTAAATTTCCTAATATTCGAAACACTCATATCTCACATTTCACCCGTTCGAACTTAAAATCAGCTTAATAAATATAGTACAGGGACCTCCTACAATTATTATTTATTACCAAACCTCAAAATTTTCATTATTTACAATTTAGTCCTTAATAATATATAATTAATCAAAGGATTTAAACTTAATTTGGCACTTCTTTTACAATTTCAACATGTTTTCCCACTACCTAGCTTCATTACACATGCATGAGTTAAAAATTCTAACCTCGAAATTTCCTAAGATTTTTACCAATGGAAGTTTACACTAAATTTCACTAATTTATCAATGAAAAAAATTGAACGCTGATAATGACAATATAAAATGATCACAAAGAAAAAGAAAAAAAATAAGAACACACTGATTTTATGTGGAAACCCTTTTGAGAAAACCACGAGTAGAAAAGAAGAAAATTCACTAATGTTAAAATTCGAATGATGCAATAGGAGTTTCGACTTCTTCTATTTATAGGTTGAAAAACTTTATTTTAATTAATGTCAAATAGAAGGATAGAAGTTCTATATGGATTCTACTTGTACAATAAATATCAAATAGAAGAAGTGTACTTCTATATGGATTCCACTTGTGCAACCTGTACTGTACAGATCCCCCTATTTTGCCACTGTATTTTATTTCTTTAAGAGGAATTTGGATTACACAACTTTAACAATCAATTTGAACAAATGGTCCTCAACATCTAACATCTATAACCAAAATTCTATTGATAATTTAGAAGAAAGAATTTACAATTGCCTTGGTGAAGATTCAACAATGGTGAAAACTTGAGAGAAATTTTATTTTCTCTTGTTTTGTTCATCTTCACTGAATGTGGGAGAAGAGAAATAGCTTTTCTTTCTTTCCACTACTTAAACACACACATATATATATACAAAGTTTTAAACCTTAATTAATATATATTAATCAATTAACATAAAACCATTAATTAATGTTAATTATATTAATGATGATAAGTGAATTCAATCATTACATTTCACTAGCCGATTAAGTCTTGGCTCAATTGGCATAGGCATTATTGTTAATAAAGGAGGACGTGGGTTCAAGTGCGTTGAAGCATATTATCCTCATATTTATGGGCTAAGGAGGGTCTATGAGTAGTTCTAGGCATTGTGCCAAAAAGAGTAAATATGACCTATAATAAGATTATTAAAAAAATAATCATTACATTCCACAAACATATGATTGATTTGGTCTAGCTCCTTCTTCAGTTCCTAAATTTAAATTTTAATAGTAATTATCTTTTTAAATTTTATTCCTTGTACTATTTTTAATAACCAAATTAATTCACTAACACTTATTAGTTCGACCTTTCTAATCCATACATGACTGGCAATTATTCTATTTTACTTATTTATTAACTCAATCCAATTAATTCGGTTCGAAACTAAATTTTACGACGCGATTGAAAATTGAGTTGTTACAAATAAAACACCCATCAACGTTGAACAAGCCTTCCATATTTAGAGCATGAATCAATCTTCACAAGGTAACCTTTGATCTACCCAAATCTCATCAAATAAATTATCCTTAATATAATGATACAAAATATCATAAAATCAACTTATATCTTCATGGATTGCATATATAAAAATCCTTGAAAAATAATCTTACTTGATTCAGTATTTTTTCTAATGATAAACACGAGATTAGCTGCACAAAATCCTCAAAAAGATGCAACCAAATTATCAAAATATTCTGGTCAAACATGGCAAAAGATAAGGCAAGCTACGTGTTTGACGTAGTAATAGAGAAGGTAGGCACCTGACATATAAACAACCACTTCAAAAACTCAGGTTAACAGATATAAATTGTCTATTGGTATTAAAATCCACTTTTATCTCAAGTTGAGTAATGTTCATGTCCCTAGCTATATATAGCCCATCTATAACATCCCGAAATAGGGCCTAGTCGAAATAGTAATTTCGAGATCATAAATCTGACATCAAATGTAACATCCCGAAATAGGGCCTAAACGAAACAGTGGTTGCGAAACCACAAATCTGAGGTAGAAAAATTTATTTTATTATTATTTTGAGGTTCATGATATGATTGCATGATTGTGTGAAAGTTTCGTGATGAAATTCTATGCATAAAGTGCTTAAGTTGAGATTAGGGACTAAATCGAACAATTTGCAAAACTTGTATTCTAGAAGTTTTTAGTATGAAATTGCTTTGGAATATTAATTAGAAGGGTTTAAATAAAAATTTGACCAATTTCTAAGTTCATGGACAAAATAGGACATGGATGGAATTTTTGAAAGTTTAATAAGGAAGGGCATTTTGGTCATTTGGATATTAAATGAAATAAAAAGGGGAAAATAACACAAAATTCATCATCTTCTTCATTAGCAAGAAATTTCAAGGGTTTTCCATAGCTAGGGTTTGTTTCAAGCTTTCAAGCTCCATAGTAAGTGATTCCAAGCCCCATTTTTAATGTTCTTTACGTTTTCGGAGTCCCGGTAGCTCGATAAAGCTTATGCTAGTAATAATTTAAGTTAGGGTTCATATTTGGAAAAATACCCATAGGTGAAAAGTGTTTATTTTGATGTTTTATGATAAAATATGAGGTTTTAAATTATATTAGACAACTTGTGCTACTCGGTTTTAAGTGAAAACGAGTAAAATGGCTTAATTGGTAAAAATACCTAATAGTCATAAGTACATGTTAGAGTGTGAATTTGATGTTGTCATAGAAGGGAAAAATGATCAGCATGTCATAAAAAATAAGAAAATAGGATGAAGTTTAAATTACAAGCCTTGGGGCAAAAGTGCAAATATGTAAAAGTTTAGGGGTAAAAATGTAATTTTGCAAAAGTTTGGGTCAAGGACTGTTTTGATAAATGTGAATATTAAATAAGTTAAAATTGCTATTATAGATCAAGAAGAGCGAAATTCGGGAGTAGATCGGGGAAAAGAAAAAGTAAAGGACTAAATTGTAAAGTTTAGTCACATTTTGTATCGAGGTAAGTTTACAGTAAATAAATGCAATATTCTTTTATTTTACATTATTATTGTCAATTTCCAGCATTTATATACTTATTTTTTGAGAATATTTAAAGTCGAATTAAAGGTGAAGTGACAGAGAAAAAGCATTAGGAAGCCCCGTTTGAACCTTAGGAATGTTAGGATATTGGGGTTGACAGGACAGGACAGGACAGAAATGAGCCATGTAAGTCCATATCATATATATGGCTTTGGAGACAGGAATGAGCCATGTAAGCCCTTATTAGATATATATAGGGCATTGGAGACAGGAATAATTCATGTAAGTCCATGTCGAAGACATGGCATTGACAGGATATTGATAGACAGGAACGACCCTAGTATCCTTAGTATTCCGAGTGGTTCAACGGGTCATTGTACATGTTAAATTACAGTGAATTATCAGCAAAAGGGAAGGTAGATTATATTTATGAATAGTGAAATGTCAAGTAAGAAAGAAGGTAAGTGAGTAAAGAAAAAGGTAGAAAAGAAGAAGTAAAGAAAGTTTATGAGGCTAGGTGACATTATGTATAATTATTCATTATGTTGAATGTTGTAATTTATTTACTTGTAAGCTTACTAAGCCTAGTGCTTACTCTCTTTATTTTCTTTTTCTTATAGTTTTTATCAAGCCACTCGGGGATCGAAAGAAACGTCGGAGACCCGATCACACTATCGAAGAAATCACATTGGTATAGTAAGACGTGTCGTTTTGTGTATGGCATGTATAGCAACTTGGTTTCTTTTGATATGATATGATCAATGAATTATGTGTAAATACTTGCTAGTGATTAGCTAATAGAATGGCTGATGATATACATGTTTAATAGTATGTATGATTAAGTAGTAACTATCACATGAAAACTATGAAAAATGTGAAAGTAACTTAAAAACGGATTCAAGTATCAGAAATAACGTGACTTTGAAAAATCACAAAAAAAATTGTAGAGACATGGTCTGATGGTGAATAATATATTAAATTAAATCTCATTGTGTCTATTTTCATATGGAATAAGCAAAACAGGTAAAGGTTTTGTATTTTATAAGATATCTGAGTTTTAGTGAAAATAGGGCCAGAGCGATTTTTGGATCCCCTGTTCCAACTTTGGAAATTCACCATAAATTTTACAAAAATAATTAGGTGGTGTACTTTATATGGTTAGAATCCTTATTGAATCTGGTTTTAATAGAAACAATCGTTATAGTCATATGAATTTTGTACAGGGATAAAAGTGGTTCGTAGTAAGTAGAGGTCAGTGCAGTCAAATTCTGAAACAGGGGTAAATTTAACTAATAAACTGTACTAATTGGATAAGTCAAAAATTCTAGAAAAAAATTAGTATATATATATGAGTCTAGTTTCAGAAAAAATTTACGGATCTTAATTTCGAGTTTTGAAACTCGAGAAATGAATTTTTAAGCAACCATGATGCAGAAAAATAGTTTATTCCGAAAATTAAAATAAGTGGTTTGGAGTTGTTTAAAAGGTAAGATAAGTTTAGTAACACCTCAAGCTTGACTCCGGTGACGGTTTCGGGCATGGGGGCGTTACATCAAAATATTTATTTTATGATTATTATGAGGCCTAGAATATGAGTATATGCATGTGTTAAAGTTTCATGAAGAAATTTTAAGTATAAGATGTCCAATTGTAAATTAGGGACTAAATTGAATAAATTGCAAAACTTGGATTCTAGAAGCAATTTGTATGAAATTTCTATAGATTATGAATTAGAAGGTCTTGGAGATCAATTTTCCCAAGTTCTAAATTTTTGGACAAAAATGGGCTTGCATGGATGAAATTTTAAAGAAATGGCATGAGGGCATTTTGGTCATTAGGTATTTTAATGAAATAAAAAGGGAAAAATAAAGCAAAAATATGCTCATCTTCTTCCCATAGAGCTGAAATTTGGAGGACACCATAGCTAGGGTTTCTTCAATTTTCAAGCTCAATAGTAAGTGCTCCCAAGCCCCGTTTTTCAAATTCTTTGTATTTTTGAAATCCCGGTAGTTTGCTCTCTCCATTTCTACCCATATTTCATGCTAGGGTTCATGTTCAAATATTTACCCATGCATGAGTTATTGGTATTTTGATGAATTATGGAAGAATATGAAAGATAAATGTGTGTTAAACATCTTTTCCAAGTTGGTTTTCATGAGAAACCCTTATAGGGGCTATTTTGTAAAAGATGTAAATGTGTGGTAGAAATGAGGAAAATAATTAAAAATTTGGGTTGCCATAAGAGAGAAAAATGTTCGGTTAGGCTTGGGTAAGATAGAAATTGCATGTGTTTTATTATACGAGCCTAGGGACTAAATCGTAAAGATGTGAAAGATGAGGGAAAAAATAGTCATTTGGACCGAGGGTAGGTATTAAACTTGAAATATATAATGTGGGGTATTAATGAATTAATTTTGCTGTTATAGACCCCAAGGAACAAATTCCGGAGATCAATCGTGGTAAACGCAAGGTTTCGGAATAACCGAAACACAACTCCAAAAAGAGTACCAGGTAAGTTCGAATAACTTAAAATAAACCCTTGATATGCATAATTGTATGAATTATGAATGCTTGATGATTGTATTTGTTATTGGTATGAAATATCATAGAAATGCATATTTATGATAACATGTGAAAAATATCTCGATTGAGGTTGACAAAGGGAATTTGATGGATAAACCCTCATTGAAAAGGTAAACGGAGATCCTGCATGTGTTGCAGAAAGGATTTAGCCCGAACGAGTAATCCGAGATCTCAGGTATGAAAAGGAATCTAGCCCAGACGGGTGTTCCTTGAATGATCAAGCCTCTCGAAGAATATGTGTGCATGATGGATTCAGCCCGGACAAGTAATCCGATTAGGGTCTGAATTTAGCCTGGATTGGTAATTTAGATCCGAGCTCATTAAGGGTGTTTGTTGCTCTAAGGGATTTAGCCTGGACTGGTAATTCCGACATCACCTTATGAGTTCATATAATGGGGGATTTAGCCTGGACTGGTAATCCTGCCATATGATGTGAGGTTCGCGGGAGTGCATAGATGGAATAATCATTCGTATGAATTGACGGATAATGGGTATTCCATCGAGGTTTCCTAGAAACTCAACGAGATTAACATGGGATATACATATATGAATGAAATGTTGAATGATGAACTCATCTAGTTAAATTACATAATACATGATTATGTGACTAACTCATTGGTTTAGTGCATGTGATAGGAAATCATTTCATAATGGATGATTTCATGAAATAAGTATGGATGTTTGCTAATTACTCCGTAAGTTTACTTTCCGGTTATTCAAGCTTACTAAGCACGAAAATGCTTACCCCTTTTTTTTCCCTGTCTCACAGAGCTCAAGGACTCATAAGGATTGGAAGACAATTGGGGAGTGAACACACTATCAACTAAACAAGCTTTGGTATAAAGACTCAGTTTATTTTGTTCAATGGCATGTATAGTATTTTTGAGTATTTTGTTATATGTGTCATTTGATTTGCCCAGTAAAAGCATGTAAAAATATGTTTATCTCTTTGTATATGGCCATGAAAATTGGCTTAATTTAAGTAGGCTATGACCTACGATTTTATGCATGGTTTTAATTACGAAGGATGGGTTGCTATCAATTGGCAATGAATCACATGAATGAGCTAATTTCAGATGGATTAAAGTAATATAGGAACCCATGACACTAAATAGGAAATAACCATTTATGTATGAAACCAATGATATGAGGTTTTCATACAACTATTTTCATTAAGATTATTTACAAGTATATAATCATGCTTCTTCTCAAACTTGGTAACCATTAGGCACAAGTAGTATAAAAGGGTGACTAAAGGCTTGGAAAATAACCTAATAAAGTCCACATGGTTGGACACACGGGTGTGTGTCTAAGCCGTGTGACACACCCGTGTGTGACACACGGTTCCCTTCCATGGGCGTGTGTATGGCTGTGTGTCTCCTGCACTTAAAACCTTAGCTCAAAGTTGTACACGGGTAGGCCACACGGACGTGCGCCATAGCCATGTTAAAATGACAGTTTTGTCCACGGGTAGGTAGCATGGGCGTGTTCCATGGCCGTGTTGATAAGTCAGTGTTGCCTACGGTTGAAAGGCACGGGCGTGCCCCAAGATACACGGGCGTGTAAGTCCACACGATCCACCTACACTGGCGTGTGTCCCTTTTAGTTAAGGAAAATTTTCTGAGGAGCCCAAGGCTAATCGAACGTGCCCGTATTTGTCCTGCATTGCCTTCCGATATGTTATAGGTCTCAAAGGCCTATACAAGGGACGAGATGTTCATGATTGAAAAGTTTTAAATTCAAATGAAATTTTGTGACCTGAGTTAGTATACTAAAAGTGTAAAGTTCTGGTAATTCCTCGAGCCCTGTCCCGGTGTTGGATACGGGTTAGGGGTATTACACCATCTCTCAAGGCTCATAGTTCTATCTCAACAATGATGGCTCTTGGGACATGTCGATAAGTTCCAATTATCCAGTCATTATAATGGTTCCTAACGAGAACTTCAACCCTCACTCTTCCAAAATTTTCTATTGAAAATCCATCAATACTAAGTTTAAACTAGTCCACTAGAGGTGGTTTCCAAGACACCAAAACAAAACAGGGTAAATCTTTTTTCATTTGTCGCTGGTGAAAGGGCAAAGAACCTTACATCGTAATATTAACTTTATCAAGGAGATGTTCTTTAGGGCGATCATCTCCAAAGACCAAAGTGTTGTTAGTAAGTCAAACCTCCCACAAATGTAAAAGTGAATAAGACATTGCAAGGGATTTTCAGCTTAATTGCCCAGACGTTGGAAGAGAGATATCCTACCATTCGACACTAGGAATAGGGGGAACTTTGGCCAAAGCAAAAATGGAACACCATACATTCCGAGTAATCTGGCAATCCTTAAGAATATGATAGATATCTTCTTGTGAATTAGAGCACAATGAGCATAAATCTTCTACCATGAATTTTCTATGTCAGAGGAAAGATTTTGTAGGACAACTATAAGTCCACATTTCCAAAAGAATATTTTTAGTTTTGGAGGTAGTTTAGATTTCTGAATGTATGTCTACAAATAAGAGTTCAAGCTCGACCATGACAAACACTTCTCAAACATTAAAAAATATGTACTCACAAGCATGAAAAATCATTTTTTACTGGTTCCCAACAAACAATATCGCTCTCCCTAATCGAATCTAGTAATTCTCGCACTAACGTTAATCCTAACCAATTATCATAAAGATAATAAGTTAACAATTTGTCCCTATAAATTGTATTTTAAAGTTGATGGTTGATTTTATTTTGTTGTGTTATATTTATGTTTAGGTTTATTAGAAAAATAAGCCTTCAAATTTAAAAAAAAAAATCAATTAAGTTCCTCTAGTATTTTTGAACCCAATTGATCCTATGAACTAACAATTCTAATAAACGAGACCTTTGACCAATGTTGATCAATAGAAATTAATAACAATGTTGACGTGGCCATCAATAGATTCCACATTAGTGTTGATTTCTGACGTGGCAAAAAAATAAAATAAAAAATAAGTACACCAATGAGTCTAGATAAATCTTTGTCCATAAATCACTAAAATTATTAATATTTATAAAGATGATTAGGAATTTATTAAAAACCATAAAATTTTATAAATTTAAATAAAATAAATTATAAAAATTATTAGAAATTAATTAAAATGATAGAATTATATAAGAATTAAATTATTTTAAATTATATAAAAAGTGCCTAGATGCAAATTAACTTGGACAACCATTTGTCTAGATTTATTATGCGCTTATTTTAAAAATAATTTTTTTATTTTTACTGACATCACATCTATTAACAGCCACATTAGCATTATCGTTAATTTCTAACCGTCAATGTTAATTAAAAATTGTTAGTCTAATGGTTCAGTTGGATCTAAAAAGTTTGAAAAGATTTAATTATTAAAGATTTAATTATTATTATTTTTTTGAAAAAGTACAAAGAAATCTTATGCTTAAAATATTTGTTGGTATGTTACTTATTTTTATGGTATAAATGTTAGGAAAGTTATGTTACGTGCTTGTGTTGGCATCATATTATTGTATATGATCACAATTCATGTCTGCTTTTGTTTTCATCATTTGATGCCGTACAATTGTATTGCGCTTAATATTGACAACTTCGGTGTATTTATCATTCACTTTCATTCTCCCACTTGAAGACAAATTAAATTCACTTCCCCACTGGAAGGCAATAGAAAAAAAAATGCTCTCTTTTTCTTTCATCATAAACTTATCAATATATAAGTTATCACTATCTGATATACTTTATATCATTTATCAATAGTCAAATTATTTTAACATAAAGCAAATATTTTTTTAATATATTTTTAGCAATCATTCCAAAGAAAATTCACAACAAAAGAGTTTTTGATATTTTTGTTGATCCCAAAATTCAATATCAATCAAAAATTTATTTTGTCAAGGATTGAATTCACAATTCTCAATTAATTAGGAATTAAAAAGATTTATATCATGTATAAAATTAGATGTTTATTGAATGGATAAAATTTTATTTTAATCACTAAAATTTTTAGATAAAATAGATTCCCAAAAAGAGCCGGTACCAACGAAGTAGCGGCAACGCGGAAGATTCGTGGCCTTTTAGCCAATAGAAAAAACGAGTGTGCAGACGTGTCGAATTGAGCGTAGGGTGTAATGCAAGGCAAAGGGTATGCCAAGTTCTCCCCTATCGTGTGATGTAGGTATAATGTAAGGCAAAGGTTGAAGGTTAGGCATCTACCTACCCCCTCTGTTTTTTGTGGTGATGGATAGGCTATCACTAATACTACTAGTACTGAGCAAAATCAGACCACTTTAGGAAGAGTTTAAATTAAATTATAATTTTTATAATAATAAAAATATTATTTTATTATTTTAATAATTTATATATTTATAATTCTTAAAATATTAAATTAAATTTTTTTATTTTTAAAGGAATTAAAATATAATTTTATTTTTATTAATTTAAAATTTTAATTTATTTAAAATTTAAATAAAAAAATTTCTATTTTAAAAGAGTCGAGTCCTGCGAGCGCGCTAATTTCTCCCTTGACTGTCAACTATGGTACGAAATAAAAGGACTTAAAAATTAAAAAGAAAGACTGAGACAAATAGTACACGTCTTGATAGAGTGCCACGCCGGGTGGATCCAACCGCGTAGGTCCCCTCTTAACCAAATTACTGCTATCAAGTTGGTGTTGTCCAACGCAAAGCTGACTCGACCATGACAGCGATCATTTTCACCATAAAAAAATCGTGCACATTTAAAACCACAATTTTATGATTTCGAAACCAACCAAATAATGTTTCATTTTCTATATATTTAGCAATATGCATCGTCTGGTTTTTAGAAAATTATGATAATTTTATTTCTTTAACATAAAAATAAAAATAATTTAAAATATAATTAATGTTCAAAATTAAAATTTGTGAAAACAAAATTTAATAATAGATTTTTTAATTAATATTATGAGAATTTAGCAAAAAAGAGAAATTTTAATTTTGATTTATAAATTTATGATTGAAGTAAAGATAAATTTAATATGATTTAATAAATTAATTATAGATATCTACATTCAACTTAGCCATTACTATTTCCTTACCTTCAAGATGAAATTAATTGAAATTATTTTCACTTAAAAGCTCGTAAAAATTATTTCACTTAAAATAGATGCTAGTTAAAATTATTATTTTTATTAACAAATAATTTTATAATAAAAGGGATAAGGTTATTTTTTCTAACATCATTACTATTAAAATTTTGAGATATATAAACAGGATTATTTAGATCATATCATATATTTACGTATGATAAATTACATATTTAGCTTATACCTAATCATGTGATTCATTATAAGTATCGTAATAATAAAATAATTATAGATTTAAAGATTTTGATTAACAAGACTAATATTTATTATTATTATTTTTACATCTTTTTATGATTTTAGGCTTTGTGTATTGAAATCTTTCAAATCTCTTTAAAAGTATATTATGGGCTTGAAGTGAAGTTTTGTAGATGGAGATATAATCAAAACATTGAAGTATGATACGTTAGAAATCTTTAAATGGACCCAAATCACAAAAAAGTTGTTAAAAATAGTTTTCAAACTTTTTTTTCTCCGATATTTCCATCTATTCCATAAAAATTAAACTATAAATCAAAATAAAATAAAATTAAACGCTTAAATCTTATAACATAAAAAAAGAAAATTAGAAATTAAATTGAGTTATGCACTGCGTCAAAACTTTTGTTTAAAACACAAAATGAGCCTAGCTAAGTAATCCAACAATTACAAATATATCACAAAAAATAATATAATATTTCATAACACTGAAAAATGATATAAACATTTGTCCTAGAGTTTATATATATATATCGATATTTTTAGCATTATCGGTGAACTATTTTCATTTTTACAAAATTTAAATAATTATTATGTTTCATTCTACACTTTTTTCACATTAATATATAATACAAGAGTAAATAAAATTTAAAAAAAAGTGAATTTTTCATTATTTAAATATATTTTTAAACATTACTTTATATCAATAAAGAAGTCAGAAGGATAGCAAAGATCTAAAATAGACAAATTTTCATTTAAGTTTATTTATAATTTATAAAAATTTAAATTAATAATACTAAAATTACACTTTACCCCTAAAATGATAAAAAAAATTAATTTAATATTTTAAAAATTATAATTCCAGTCCCCAAAAAATTTTCTAACTTTACCTCCTATTTTATATATTTACTAACTTAAAATGGTTGACTAAATTAGAGTAAACTCGACAAAACATTAATTTATTTAAAAATTAATTAAAAATTATTTTACTTAAAATATAACAAATATTATAATAAAAATATTTTTATTTTTTATATATTTTATATAAAATTTATAAAAAAAACAATTCAAACTCAAAACAAATCCCCAAATCCTTAAAACTTAAACCAAGAACATAATGATGTCCAGAGCCTCATTTTCACCGAGTCATTTGTTTATTACAATATTTTTTATAAATATATTTGAATATAATTTTTTTCACGCTTTTGTCTTATAACTTTTGTATTATAAAAATAGAGTTATAAAGTCGACATTTATGTATAATAAAAAAATTAAAAAAATGATAATATTTAAAAAATGAAATATTTAAATCTTACTTGTAAAATTAAAATATTTTATTAACAATCTACCAAATACTAATATTTATTTTGAATAATACTTTTCAATAAAGTTATTTTTTAATGAGAAGGTAAATTAAAATTTTAAGATATAATATAAAATTTTAAAATAAAAATGTATTTATAATATCGGTTAAATTTTTAAAGGAAAAAAATACATTTTTATTAGTTTGCCAAATAAGTTAGTGTGATTGTATTCATCATTAATTTTTTTTAACGAGTCACAAGGGGTGATTCCCTAGAAAACTCATGTCCATGTTTAAACTTGAATCAGTTCTATTTGATGTTCTGGTATTACTATTTATATATGATAAAATAGTTAAAAAAATTGTATTACTATTAATATATTTTATAATTTAAATTTAAAATAATATTTTTATAATAAACTCAATTAGTTTTTATTTTTATAAATTAATTAAGTATGAATCCAAATTGATATTATTGTAATAATTTAAAATTTGTGGATTAAACATTTAATATTTTTAAATTTTAGTGATTTAAAAAATTATAAAAATATTGTTGAGGGATACTAATAAAGTGACTCACAGGTTGCTGAGAAACACAAGTAGTGATGGATGTATGGAAAGTGTCTAATGACCTAAGTTAATTTTATATCCGATTTTGATATTAGCTGAATAATAATAGCGTCATTGTTTTTTTTTTTAAAAAACTACAAAAAATTTTATTTAAAAAACGATACTTGTGCAAAATTATTTTCATAATTAATTTATTAAGTGAAGTGCTATTATTTAACCGCTTCACCAAACTAATTTCATCCCTTCCATAAATTATTAAATAGAAATAACACAGCCCAACTGATTCCCTCTTTATTTCTCTATCTCATCTTCTGCCTCTCATATGCCAACTTGTATGGGATAGGACTCTGCCAGTTACAGTATTCTCGTAAAATATTAATGACGATACTTATTAATTTCCCTAAGAAATAAAATTTGCAAATTTCATTTTTGGGACAAAAAATGTTGTAAATTATAGTAAGGGACGTAAGTTTATATTTTTCAGGAAAGGCCATAGGATCTTGGAATTCTCAGGAAAGGGCTTCTTCTGACCGGTTATAAATACCAACCCTTTTTCTTGGCCTACTCTGCAACAAAACCTTGAATTCAATTTCCATAAATTCTCTCAGCTTCCATTGTTTTCTTTCCTCTTAGTTCAGTGGAGACATTGAGCATCTCTCTTGATCACAATGACTATCCTCATTGATCAACCCGAGCTTGGTATTTCTTTATGGTTTCCATTGCTTTTTTTTCTTTCTTTCTTTCCCAAGAAACATTTCTTCAATGTTGTTTTGATAGTTTTATATTTTCAAAATAATTTCTGGGGTGCTAGAGTTTTTCTATTTCTTGTTCATAATATTTGTTTAAAGTAAATGCTGTGATTTTGCTGGTAAACTGATCATCGGTCTATATAAAGAAATAATTAATTGAGGTTCAAGAATGATTGATGACCCTTTAACAGTATAGAAGATTCTTTTAGTAATTCTTTTTTTTTTTTTCCTTCCTCCCTTTATCTCAGGTGTTGAAGCAGGGGTTAACAAGCTCGATAATGCAGACAATGAACTAGTGTTGGATGGGGGATTTGTGGTGCCACAGACAAACTCTTTTGGCCACACTTTTAGGTAGCTCTTTATACCTACCTACAGCATGCCTATCTTTCTTTTTTCAAACCAAGGGCAACTAACTAATATTAATATATGAACAAATAAGTGTAACAATAGTATCTAAATATGGACAAAATAACAAAACTAATACAAGGTACAGAATAGTGTACATGCTATAAATTCAAATCTATCAAGTCTAATTTATTTCCTCATCAAGGAAATAATGACAAAGGAAATCTTTCCCTTTACCCTGCCATTGTCTACAGAGATTGCAGCTAAATTGTCTGTTTGAACCTAAATCCGATTACTTTTTGGTCCGAGCCGGAAAACATGGATCTGCTTTTGTCAATACCGATAGATGAGAGAGACACAAGACTAGATGATTATAAATATCTGTTTATGGCATGGATTTGTAATGTTACATAGATTTTCATGCTGAAATTGCTGATTTATTTGGAGAGTTTTTGGATGTCAGGGCATATCAGTTTTATCTATGGTTATAAAACAAATGTAACAGGCCTGCATTTTTTTGCTGACCAAAGGTCTTATCATTGATTGGTTGATTCATTAATCTACTTTATTTACGAAAACAGAGATTATCATGTTGAAAGTGAGAGGCAACAGGGTGTGGAGAACTTCTACCGGACCAATCATATTAATCAGACTTATGACTTTGTAAGCAACCTGTGCTGTTTCTGTGTCCAATTAGTTGATGCAAACTATGCTAAATATTTATACATTGTAAATTAATGGACCCATGAACTTACTCAATTGTAGGTCAAGAGAATGAGAACAGAGTATGGTAAACTGAACAAGATGGAGATGGGCATATGGGAATGCTGTGAACTTCTTAACGACGTAATCGATGAGAGTGACCCTGACTTGGATGAACCTCAGATTGAACACTTGCTGCAAACAGCTGAGGCTATCAGAAAAGACTATCCTAATGAGGACTGGATGCACCTGACTGGCCTTATCCATGGTACGATTTCATGAGATTCTACAAGACTCGTTGATTTTATAATTTGTAAAATTTTATTGATAATATGCTTTGTTTCCTTTTTGGGGGTTGTAGACCTTGGGAAGGTGCTTCTTCATCCTGGTTTTGGGGAGCTTCCACAGTGGGCTGTTGTAGGTGAGTGTTCTTATTGTAGAATAATGTGACACCCCAATTGGCTAATCTTATGTCTAGATTCTAATCATGATCCTTGGTGTTATAGGTGACACATTTCCTGTTGGTTGTGCTTTTGACAAATCAATTGTTCACCACAAGGTAATTCCTTTCAGTTTCGGAGCATATACGTAGAGTTTAATGAAAAGATCATTGCTTTTGAATAAAGTCTTTGTACCTAATGATTTCTGAAGCTATGCTCTTTGTTGCTCCAGTATTTCGAGGAAAATCCTGACTATCATAACTCCGATTACAACACTAAATATGGGGTGTACTCAGAGGGATGTGGACTTAACAATGTGATGATGTCGTGGGGGCATGATGACTACATGTATCTGGTATATCCCCCACTTTGTATCTGAATCCCCGACCTTAACAAATAACCTTTTACACATCTGTAAACTGCAACGATAAAAAACTAAATTTGTTATCTCTATTCAGGTGTCCAAGGGGAACAATACGACTCTGCCACCAGCAGCTCTTTTCATCATTCGATACCACTCGTTTTATGGTGAGGCTTCATTTACTATTCCAACTTTGATCGATATCGATTCCAACTTATATATTGAACCGATGCACACTAAATATTGTTGCAGCATTGCATAAGTCAGGAGCATACAGGCACCTAATGAACGAGGAGGATACTGAGAATATGAAGTGGCTCCAAATATTCAAGTACGAGTTTTACTTGTTCTTAAGTAATATTTGTCCTGATTCTTATCCAATACTAAGCAAGTTTTTCCACTTACAATTCTGCCTGCAGTAAATATGATCTTTACAGCAAGAGCAAAGTCCGGATCGATGTCGAAAAGGTCAAGCCATATTATCTCTCACTCATTGAAAAGGTGGGCACAACAAGTTTGAGCTTTGTTTAGATCCTAATCCTTTATCATATCCGGCACTGTTTTTAACGTTAAACTTCTGCAAATTCTTGTTTGTGTGCAGTACTTCCCGGCGAAGTTAAGATGGTGAATCCGGGGTTCTCTCCGTCTCGTCAGTTTAATGCCTCAGCTTCAGGGTTTTTTTAGATATGTTTTCGCATTTTTAAGATGATAGAATAATGTTTGGCATTTGGGTTTCAGAATTTTATCTATACTATGAAATTAATGTTTGCTTGCTATTTCAGTTTCTGAAGTCATCTATATATTATTGCCTTGTAATAAAAGCACTCCTTTCAACTTTGATTTGTTAAATAGTGGAGTATGTTTGGAAATAATTTTCTCTCTCACTTCTTTCCTGTTACATATATTCAAATCTATATAATCAAAATAATCGAAATTTCTAGCCACTTCATTATTTCTAAATCATAGCATCTTTAAACTTACAAGCTTCTTAAAATTAATTTTAACAATTAACCAGGTTAATTTGAAAACAAAAACCATCTTCTAAATATAATTATATAAATCATTTTAAATTCAAAGGATGCATTTCAAAGTATATTTTCTTTCTATTGAAATTTAGCTCATATAATTGCATTTTAAGGAATTTAATCATTCTATTTTCTAAATTTAAAAATGTAAGTCTAATTGTTAAATTTAAATTCATTGCAACGCCATCTTTTTAGTTACATGACTATTTAGCAATTTTTTTATTATTTTGAAATGTCACACTAATAAATTTAATTTAAAATTTTTAATAATGTTAACAAACGGACTAAATTTTTAAAAATAAAAATATAAAAATTAAATTTTAATTTTTAAAAAATATACAATAACCTTTTCTCACCCTTACTAGGCAGTTAACTTTGTTTTTAGGTCCAATTGTTTAATTTATTTTTCCTATTGATAATTGTCCCTTGTTATTTTACTCATTTTTCGTCCACCGTATATAAAGAATATATATATATTTGTAGTTCTCTATGCATTTCGGATTTTCAATTGTTTTTAATAAAATATCTGAATCAGACACATCATGTTAAAATTGGAGTAACATAGACTCATGGTGCGGTTATTGCAAAACTTTTTCTCAGAAATCCTGTTCATTTTCTTTTGTTGGAGAACAAAGATAGCTGAGTTTGGGAAGAGAAGAGAAGGTATTGAGAATGGCAGAGAGAAGGCATTTAAGTTAGCAGGTGAAAGCCTTAAATGGAGTGGCGGTGTATTGCGTGGTTGCGGTGTTTGCCTCTAGTGTTGGGGCTTTGGTTCAGCCTCACTTCAATCCTTGCGTCTTTCCCCTGCCCAAAGTCAGCCAGCCTGGAACAAATCTTCAACCACCATCTACATTAAAACACCTCAACCCCCACCCCCCTCCCCCCCCCCCCACACACACGCTTTTAGATCCATTTTCATTTATATTCTCCAAAAGTTCGCTTGAGCCTGCTATTAAGTACCTACTGATATGGACCACACTGCCAATTCCAAAAATAACAAAAAAATTGCAGGTATATACATATATTATAACTACGAAAAGTTGAAATGAAACCCGATTGATTAAACAAACATGGGTTTTGTATCCTATTATGTCTAAATTTATCAAATATGGCTTTAATCACATATTGTGTCTTGGTATTCCTTTTGTTGATTTCCAAGTTTAATTCATAACTAGGGTTCTGTAATGGTTCTGACAAAGAATAAGTTGGATCCTTTAGACAAAATACCATTGCCCAACTGTCGAAATGTTCTAAAAACCAACAACTTCAAACTACTTTTATGTGTTCTAAAAACAAACCTCTTCCGATTACTACAATATGCAAATATTTTCACTCTTTTACACCCTGTTAATGTCACTTGATTTGGAAATAATATTAAACTCTTACATGGAATTTTGTGGGAGACAATATTAATACTTATTAACAAGTTTGTTTTTAGTAACAGCCTGTTAGCAAGTATTGCATAAGATGATAAGTCATATTATTATATTCTCAAAAAAAGAACTATTATCAAGAATTAATCTCTACATTAATATGGAAAATATATTAGTTGACTAAAATAATAATTCCAGCCTATAGGAGCATTCAAACAAATCAACCTTATCAGCCCACAACTTTATAACAGTAATTAAATCAGTCATGCAACATTTTTTTATACCTTTTTATTTTAATTTAGCTCGAGAAATATTATAAATTATAACTAAATATATTCATGGTCAGGGAGTTAGGGTGATGCCTTTCCCTTTTTAACTTTAGCACGGCAATACCAAACCAATGTCAACTATTTACTTTGTTAGAACATTGATTCAAAACCCTGAATAAAAAAAGTGACCACCCTATTTGTAAAGAGGTGACCACATTTACAAGGTTTGTTGAAATTGGCCAACCATGCTGCTGTTTGAAGTGCATGCAGCTTGATGACATGCTGTAGCACGTATACTTGCTGTAACAGCAAGGTTTTCTCTTTAGTTTCTTTGTTAAGCTACTTAGTTGAAAATGAACTAAGTTGTTTTGATGTTTTTAGGTGCTAATTGACATAATCAGCTTGTGTGCAAGTTAAGTTTTACTTGTTTCAAAGTAAAACTAGTGGTAGTAAGTAGTATTTGGTGATGTATTTGACTATATATATGTTGTTTTTCTAGTTGACTGAATGAGCTGAATGAGCTATCAGCCATTAGCTCCCTTGCTGCACGTTTGTGAGCAAGTAAATTGTTTTTGTTTCTTCCTCCTTTGTTCTCTATCTTGTTCTGTTTCTTTTTGCTGCTGCCATTGTTCCAACAAATGGTATCATGAGCCTAAGTCTTAAGGGACCATTGATTTTGCTTCCCCTGCTCAACATCGGCTCAAACTTATAAGACCCCTAAACAAGCTTGAATAAGCTGAAGGAGGAGTTTTAAGGAAAGGTGTGAGCTTTCCAAATGTGCAAGCTTAGCAAGATGTCAAAGCTGCAAGCTTAGCAAAGTGCGAGCTGTTGAAGACACCTGTTGAAGACAATATGCAAAGATGTGAGTCTGTCAAAGGTGTGAGTTCAGCAACATGTGGAAGCTCAATGTGTGTTGTATAGTTGCAAGCCTATTGAAGACAGTAAGCAAAGTGTGAGCTTGTCGAATTGCAAGCCAAAATGGCAGAATGAAGGCAAGCAAACTATACTCACAAACTGTTTGTGCAAGAAGAAGCAAAGAAACAAGGCAAGATGTGTTGTCAACCAAGGCTGTGAATTAGGAGGAGAAGACTCCATTTGGTGAATAAATCTTTGACACAAAAGACTGGGATAGTCAAGTGTGCAAGTCAAATTTGTTGTGTGAATGAATCCAAGGTTGAAAATGAATTGGTCAGCTTGAAACAAAGCATCTAAGGGTTGCCAAGTTCAAAAACTTGATGAATGATATGTATTTGCAGCATGGAGTCCAAGGAGGAGTGTTGAAATTGGCCAACCATGCTGCTGTTTGAAGTGCATGCAGCTTGATGACATGTTGCAGCACGTATACTTGCTGTAACAGCAAGGTTTTCTCTTTAGTTTCTTTGTTAAGCTACTTAGTTGAAAATGAACTAAGTTGGTATTGTTTTGATGTTTTTAGGTGCTGATTGACATAATCAGCTTGTGTGCAAGTTAAGTTTTACTTGTTTCAAAGTAAAACTAGTGGTAGTAGGTAGTATTTGGTGATGTATTTGACTATATATATGTTGTTTTTCTAGTTGACTGAATGAGCTATCAGCCATTAGCTCCCTTGCTGCACGTTTGTGAGCAAGTAAATTGTTTTTGTTTCTTCCTCCTTTGTTCTCTATCTTGTTCTGTTTCTTTTTGCTGCTGCCATTGTTCCAACAAGGTTGAGGTTTCTGAAGGTGCATGCGGTTTCATCAAATCTATTTCAAAAAGTTTGAACTCATAAGAAAAATTCAACTATAATATTTATATATATTAAACAAGTCCCCTTACGTGCAGGCGGTTTGAATAATTAACAGCCTTACACCTTAATCTAAGCGTAGAAGAAAGGTATATTATACAGTGAAGAAGTAGAGCAGAAAAAAAGACTATTAAGAGAATTTAACCTCGACAACTTTGATCGATGTGATGCTAAATAGTAATGATATAGAGGCACACACAATTACATGCCAAAGGTGTTCAGCGATTGGCCAATAACTCCTGTGTTAACATTAATGGAAGACAATTAATAATGGTTGCCATTAACATTAATGGGAGACAATCAATAATGACAACCACCAACTTTGGAAAAGTGGCAAGGGATAATTTTTTTTTGGTCCTTGAGATAATGGGCTATTTATTGTTTGGTCCTTGAACCTCAACTATAAATAGGCCTTCTCATTTCTCATTTCAATCATCCCAACCAATCTTTTTCTCTTAGTTTTCTTTTTCTCCCATTTGAGAATTCTTAAGGAATTCTATTTGTTTGTAATACTTTGAAGATAGTAAAGTTATCATCTGGTGTTAGTACCCGAGGACGTAGGTATAATTTACCAAACCCCGTTAAAACTCTTGTGTTCTTTCTTGTCCTATTTTTCTTTCAATATTTGAGGGTATAATAGTAGTATTTAATTGTGCTATTAAATTACTATAGAAGGGATATTCTGTCTAAGGAAAGACTTGGTATTTAAGAGATCCATGTGATCCACCTCTCTTCCCTGGGAATTGAACTTTGTGTGATTTTTTAGTACAATAATTTACACGCTTCCGACTCTATTGGAACAACAAGTGGTATCAGAGCCGAAGGTTAATCGTAGTATGCTCTGTGGTTGCAGTTTAAACTGATCTTCCACATCAGAAAAGATTTCCTTAGGTATATTGAAAGATTATGGAGAAAACGGTCGGTGTAGGAGCTTCAACATCGTCCATGTGGACAAAACCGACAATTGCAAATGCAAGATTGGCCGTGGAGATCTTTGATGGCACGGGCCATTTTGGTATGTGGCAAAGTGAGGTTCTAGATGCCCTTTTTCAGCAGGGTCTAGACATTGCCATTGATGAAGAGAAACCAGATGATGTACAGGAGAAAGATTGGAAGGCGATCAATCGGTTGGCATGTGGCACAATTCGATCATGCCTTTTTCGAGAGCAGAGGTATGCTTTTTCAAAGGAGACTTCTGCAAATAAGTTGTGGGTGGCACTTGAAGAAAATTTTTTGAAGAAAAACAGTCAAAATAAGCTCCACTTGAAGAAAAGACTGTTTCGCTTCACATACGTCCCAAGTACCACAATGAATGATCACATCACCAAATTTAATCAGTTAGTCACTGATTTGCTGAATATGGATGAGACATTCAAAGATGAAGATTTGACTTTGATGCTGTTGGGGTCACTTCCTGAGGAGTTTGAGTTCCTAGAAACTACTCTACTTCATGGCAGGAGTGATATATCTCTGAGCGAAGTCTGTGCGGCCTTATACAGTTATGAACAGAGAAAGAAGGACAAACAGAAAAACTCAATCAGAGATACAGAAGCTTTAGTAGTCCGAGGTCGTTCATACACTCGGAAGAAAACTCAAAAGGGGAGATCAAAGTCAAAGTCCAGACTCGGGAAAGATGAATGTGCTTTTTGTCATGAGAAAGGCCACTGAAAGAAAAATTGTCCAAAGCTGAAGAATAAGGGAAAAGCTGCTGTAGATGCTTGTGTTGCAAAGCATGATACCAGTGACTCTGAACTATCACTGGTTGCATCATCATCGTCGTTCTATTCAGATGAGTAGATATTGGATTCGGGTTGTACCTATCATATGTCCCCTAACCGGGAGTGGTTCTCTGATTTAGTAGAACTAAATGGAGGAGTTGTTTATATGGGCAATGACAATGCCTGTAAAACTGTTAGGATAGGTTCAATCCAATTAAAGAATAAAGATGGATCAACCAGAGTTCTGACTGATGTTCGGTACGTGCCCAGTTTGAAGAAAAATCTCATCTCATTGGGAGCCCTGGAATCCAATGGTTCAGTTGTTACTATGAGAGATGGGATTTTGAAAGTGACATCTGGCGCACTTGTGATATTGAAGGGCATCAGGAAAAATAACTTGTATTACTACCAAGGTAGTACAGTTATTGGAGCAGTCGCTGCAGCTTCCGGCAACAAAGAATTGGACTCAATACAGTTGTGGCATATGAAGTTGGGACATGCCAGCGAAAAATCCTTGCAAATTCTGGCAAAGCAAGGATTGTTGAAAGGTGCAAAGGCTTGCAAATTAAAATTTTGCGAGCATTGTGTTCTGGGAAAGCAAAAGAGAGTGAAATTCGGTATTGCTATCCATAATACAAAAGGTATTTTGGAATATGTTCACTCAGATGTGTAGGGGCCTTCCAAGACACCTTCATTGGGAGGAAAACACTACTTTGTTACTTTTGTTGATGACTTTTCCAGAAGAGTTTGGGTGTATACCATGAGAACTAAGGATGAAGTGCTTAGAGTTTTTCTTAAATGGAAAACTATGATCGAAAACCAGACTGGCAAGAAAATCAAGCGGCTTAGGACGGACAATGGAGGGGAATATAAAAGTGATCCGTTCTTCGATGTGTGCCAAGAGTATGGTATTGTTCGACACTTCACAGTTAGGGATACACCACAGCAGAATGGATTGGCAGAGCGTATGAATCGAACATTGCTGGAGAAAGTTCGATGTATGTTGTCCAATGCTGGGTTGGGTAAGCAATTTTGGGCTGAGGCTGTGACATACGCTGGCCATCTTGTTAATCGTTTGCCATCATCTGCATTAGAAAGAAAAACTCCTATGGAGGTATGGTCTGGAAAATCGGCTACAGATTATGATTCCTTACATGTGTTTGGAACCACTGCATATTACCATGTGAAGGAGTCAAAGTTAGATCTGAGGGCAAAGAAAGCTCTCTTTATGAGAATCACTTCTGGAGTGAAGGGATTTCGTCTTTGGTGCTTAAGCACAAAGAAAATGATCTGAGGCAGAGATGTTACCTTTGATGAATCTGCGACATTGAAAAAGGTAGCAGATAAAGATATTCAGACGAGCAATACTCCACAGCAGGTGGAGTGTACTCCAAAACAGGTGGAGTTTGAGCAGATGGGGATTTGCCCAGTTAATAAGTCTAATTCTCCAGCCACAATGGAGGAATTAGAGGTTGAAGAGGTTCTGACCCAAGAACCACTAAGTACACCAGAACCAGTTGCAGTTGCAAGGCCACGGAGAGAAATTCGTAAACCTGCTCGATTTACTGATATGGTGGCCTACGCCCTTCCCGTTGTTGATGATATTCCTATCATTTATCAAGAAGCAATGCAAAGTTTAGAAAGTTATAAATGGAAAAGCGCCATGGATGAAGAAATGCAGTCTCTCCGGAAGAACAATACTTGGGAGTTGGCGCAATTACCGAAAGGTAAAAGGGCAATCGGATGCAAGTGGGTATTCGCAAAGAAAGATGGATCTCCTAGCAAGAAGGATATTCGCTATAAGGCAAGATTGGTAGCTAAAGGCTACACTCAGAAGGAGGGAATTGACTATAATGATGTATTTTCCCCTGTTGTAAAGCATTCCTCCATTAGAATTTTGTTGGCCTTGGTAGCACAGTTGAATTTGGAGCTAGCTCAACTTGATGTTAAGACGGCTTTCTTGCATGGTGAGTTAGAAGAGGAGATCTATATGACTCAGCCCGAAGGATACACAGATGCTGGTGGTAGAAATTGGGTTTGTAAGCTGAACAAATCGCTATATGGATTGAAGCAATCCCCGAGGCAGTGGTACAAGCGATTTGATAGCTTTATGAGAAAGCAGAAGTACACAAGAAGCAAATATGACAATTGTGTGTATTTGCAGAAGCTGCATGACGGATCTTTCATTTATCTACTCTTGTATGTTGATGATATGTTAATCGCTTCGAAGAGCCAAAAAAAGATAGATAAGCTGAAGGCTCAGTTGAATCAAGAGTTCGAGATGAAAGATCTAGGTGAGGCCAAGAAGATTCTCGGCATGGAGATAAGTAGAGATAGACAGAGAGGCAAGATTTGTTTGAATCAGAAGCAATATCTGAAAAAGGTATTACAATGTTTTGGTGTAAATGAAAACACAAAACATGTAAGTACCCCACTTGCTTCTCATTTGAAACTTAGTGCTCAATTATCTCCGAAAACTGAAGAAGAAAGAGAATATATGGCGAAAGTCCCATATGCTAATGCAGTTGGGAGTTTGATGTATGCGATGGTGTGTACGAGGCCTGACATTTCACAAGCTGTTGGAGTTGTGAGCAGGTATATGCATGATCCTGGAAAAGGACATTGACAAGCTGTGAAATGGATTCTACGGTATCTTCGAAAAACCGTAGATGTTGGTTTAATTTTTGAACAGGATGAAGCACTTGGTCAGTTTGTAGTTGGATATGTTGATTCCGACTTTGCTGGTGATTTAGATAAACGTCGTTCAACTACGGGGTATCTGTTTACTCTTGCGAAAGCCCCAGTGAGTTGGAAGTCTACCTTACAATCTACAGTAGCTGTGTCTACTACAGAGGCAGAATATATGGCAGTTACAGAAGCTGTTAAGGAGGCTATTTGGCTTAATGGATTATTGAAAGACTTAGGAGTTGTTCAAAGTCACATAAGTTTATATTGTGACAGTCAGAGCGCTATTCATTTAGCGAAAAATCAAGTCTATCATTCAAGAACCAAGCATATCGACGTAAGATATCACTTTGTGCGGGAAGTCTTTGAAAAAGGAAAAATTCTACTTCAGAAGATTCCGACAACAGATAATCCCGCAGATATGATGACCAAGGTGGTAACAACAATCAAGTTTAATCATTGTTTGAACTTGATTAACATCCTGAGAATTTGAGCACCTTCAGGTGTATGGCGCTCGAGAGCGCATTTGTAGGCACTACAAAAGATAGCTTTATCGAATTTGGAGAGTTGAAGGAAGTGTGTGAAGATGTGATTATCCTAATCAAATCTTCAAGGTGGAGATTGTTAACATTAATGGAAGACAATTAATAATGGTTGCCATTAACATTAATGGGAGACAATCAATAATGACAACCACCAACTTTGGAAAAGTGGCAAGGGATAATTTTTTTTGGTCCTTGAGATAATGGGCTATTTATTGTTTGGTCCTTGAACCTCAACTATAAATAGGCCTTCTCATTTCTCATTTCAATCATCCCAACCAATCTTTCTCTCTTAGTTTTCTTTTTCTCCCATTTGAGAATTCTTAAGGAATTCTATTTGTTTGTAATACTTTGAAGATAGTAAAGTTATCATCTGGTGTTAGTACCCGAGGACGTAGGTATAATTTACCGAACCTCGTTAAAACTCTTGTGTTCTTTCTTGTCCTATTTTTCTTTCAATATTTGAGGGTATAATAGTAGTATTTAATTGTGCTATTAAATTACTATAGAAGGGATATTCTGTCTAAGGAAAGACTTGGTATTTAAGAGATCCATGTGATCCACCTCTCTTCCCTGGGAATTGAACTTTGTGTGATTTTTTAGTACAATAATTTACACGCTTCCGACCCTATTGGAACAACATCCTGCACATGCAGTTTCTCATTGGTTCGGGTCCAAAAACACCCCTCTTTATTGTCATCCAACTACCTTGCTTTGTTTTGGTTAGATATATAGAGAAGTTCATAAATGTAATCTAATCTTCTGCATATCTATACATTACAGAAAGGAAAGTCCTAAATTACCAAAAAATAAAATAAAATTGAGGACTATAGGACATAAGCAAATTAGTTAAGATATTCATTTGAACTACCATCATTTATTGAATCTTCTCAACCCCCATCCTCCTCCTTCAAGACAGACCACATTCTAGTCATTTTCGATCGGTTTATAAGGGTCAACTCTGCGCCCAAAGCTTCAGTGTACTAACCCACTTGTAAACAAAACCCACTTGTAAACAAAAATGGATGGTTATTATAGCAGAAGGGTAATCATGTTTGTGGTGTTTGCATTTGCAGCAATAAACAGAGGGTATGGACAAGAATCAACCACTCTTGTTCCTGCAATCATCACCTTTGGTGACTCTGTGGTAGATGTGGGTAATAATGACTATCTCCCTACCATCTTCAAGGCTAACTATCCTCCTTATGGACGGGACTTTGCCAACAAAAAGCCTACTGGGAGGTTTTGCAATGGAAAATTAGCCATTGACATCACTGGTAAGTAGAGCTAATTAAGCACCAAAGTCCGAGTTTAGAACTGATGGAGTTTGGAAGTTTTACTGAAATTATTCCTTCTTGCAGCTGAAACTCTGGGGTTTACAACTTATCCACCAGCTTACCTTAGCCCAGAAGCATCAGGGAAGAACCTTCTGATTGGAGCCAATTTTGCTTCAGCAGGCTCTGGCTATGATGACAAAGCTTCCATGGTGAATGTAAGATTTTAAACCTTATAGGCTGAAATCCGTATCTCCACATCAAATTGTCTTTCAGTGTATAACTATAAAGTTTCTATTTTCCTATGTTCTTGCAGCATGCCATCATATTGACCTAGCAATTAGAGTATTTCAAGGAATACCAGGCAAAGCTAGCAAAGGTAGCAGGCAGCACCAAATCAGCATCCATTATCAAGGATGCACTGTATGTATTGAGTGCAGGAAGTAGTGACTTCCTCCAGAACTACTATGTCAACCCTCTACTTAACCATGCCTATACTCCAGACCAGTACGGATCATTCCTTATTGATACCTTCACAAACTTCGTCAAGGTATACATTTCCTTGCTTCTTTCTGGTAAATCACCTGTCTGTGGTCACATTGAGCAGATGAATCTGTCACTAAATATTGGGTTCCATGATTGACAAACAGAACCTCTATGGGTTGGGAGCTAGGAAAATTGGGGTTACCTCACTTCCACCGTTAGGTTGCGTTCCATTAGCAAGAACATTGTTTGGTTACCACGAGAAAGGATGCATTTCCAGGTTCAATACCGATGCTCAACAATTTAATAAAAAGCTCAACGCCGCAGCAGCCAATCTCCAGAAGCAGCATCCTGGTCTTAAGATTGTGGTTTTCGACATATTCAAGGCACTTTACGACATTGTTAATTTCCCTCTAACTATGGTATGTATTGGTGAAAGTGAGTTTGATGCATTAATCAATGGATTTGGAGTTAAAATTTGGAGTCTGTTTTTGGCAGGTTTTGTTGAAGCAACAAAAGGATGTTGTGGAACGAGAACAGTAGGACAACCGCATTTTTGTGCAATCCAAAGGCACCAGGAACTTGTTCCAATGCCAGCCAATATGTATTTTGGGACAGTGTTCATCCATCTCAGGCTGCTAATCTAGTCCTTGCAGATGCATTGATTGTTCAGGGCATTGCCCTCATTTGATTCTGTTGGGGCCTTTCTCAACTCTTCTAAGCCTGCCTGCCACTACTCTTTTACCATTACCTTATTAAAATTTGATTTGTATTGCACCCTACCCTCTTTATAATCTTGTATGCCACAAAATTCAATGTCTTTGAAGGTACTTTTTATTTACTTTTGTGACATTATTATTATTTAAGAGTTTGAGACAATGTTTCTTGAGGAAAGGTCTATCTTATTTAAATATAAATTTATATAAATAATTTAATCATTTTAATAATTTTAATTTAAGTTTTTGAGTTTTGTTTATCTTGTTTGATTATTAAATATTTAAAATATATATATCAAATTTGTCTCAGAATAACAATACTCTAGAAAAAATATATTACAGTGAACGAATGAACCCAAATTCAATCAAAACTATTATTAATATGCCAATGTTATTGGCTCATTTCATAGTTTGCTCCCTCAGCATTCTAATAATATTTAACACGTCACAACATTAGCGAGGTTCAAAGCATAAGCTCAAAAGAGTTGATAAAAAATAAAGTTATTATATTTAGAAATTTCATGTTTTCAATTAAAAAATAATTTTAAAAATTATTAATTAAAATTTTTATTATTAAATATTTAATTTCAAAACTTTGTTAATATTAAAATTTATTATAAAATATTAAACACTTGAATTTTTTATTTAATAAGAATAATTTTATAAATTATCATTATATATTTATATTCTCAAAGAAGCATTTAGTAATCCAAAATTTATAATTTAATCTTCCCGAAATTTTAATTTATATTTTCTAATATCCACCAAACAAACATTGTGAAATAACTTTTTCAATAATCTTATTCTAAAAAATCACATTCTATTATAATTATAACATAGTAAAGCAGCAAAGGCTACATAAATTCTTTTGTTAAAATTCGGAATTTATTATCCAAACAAACAAATATTATACTATTATCTATATTTCTAACTGAACTAAGATTCTGGCCAAGAGAGTGTTTTTTATTTTTATATTTTTATATAGAAATTGTAAATAAATTTTGAAAAGTAATTCGACTTCAACGTAAGCGGAGATGGCGCTAGTGGGGGCAAGTTCTTGGCCTTCTTCAAAAATAATGAAATTATTAATTCCTTTAAAATTTATATAATTATAAATTAATATATTAACAAAATTATATTTTAACCCTCCAAAGTTTTGTAACTCAATTTTAACCTTAAAAGAAAATTTTCCTCTTCCAAGTCTCAACTTATTTTTTTTCTTTTGAAACTAACTTATATCTTTTCTATATAATTTTTTTATTAACATATTTTTCACTCACATTGCCATACACTTGTAATATTTAGAACATTAAAATATATTTTAAAACTAAATTTAAGTATTTTTATTATTTAGTCCTGTATCTCTATAATTTTTCCATTTTAGAAAGAAGTTAACTAGTAATCAGTTTTACATGTTTTATTTTTAAGAGAAGAATTTACTAACATCTGTGTAAAATTAAAATAGTTTTACACTATTTCATATCTCTTTTTATGATTAATATTTTAATGATTGAACCATTAAATTTATCAATATAATTGTATTTGTTATGTAAAATTTCAAACCAATATAATATTTCTGCTATATGATCTAAAATATTATATGTCTTTGAACTGAAATAAATTGTTAAAAGAATTTAATTCACCTCAAATTTGAGAAAAATAAATTCAATTAATAGTACAAAGATACAAAATGTGGAGAGTAAGCAGAAACGAGTGGATTCGGAGTACATACTCAGTATTGTGTCAAACTAATAATTATATAATGCTTGCTGCCCTCTGAGGCTTTTCTCCTCCTGTTCCCGACTGTTTTAATGCTTCTGCAAACTTCATAACGTCAGATTTCCGATGAGAATAGGAAGCTCGGTCAAGAGGAGAGTCCAAAGTATTTTCCCTGCCTGAAATGTTGTGTTTTCTATATCCGTAAGGACCGCAGTCGCTGTTTCTTCGGAGCTTCTCTGTGTCTTTGATTTGATCAACATCCAAAAAGGTTGAAGGTGAACTCTGAGGTGGAGTTGTGAACCTATCACTATTGCTTTGTAGCATATTTACGAAATCATTCCTTCTACCTGAACTCCAGGTTGATGAATCGAAGTCTTCGGGATTATCGGTTTTGCTCGTTGATGAAGCCTGGCTCTGATTATGAACGTCCTTTCCCAGTATTAATCTCCTGAGGTTCTTGAAAAACTTAATCCTTCTTGAATTCGGGGTTTTCTTAGCGGATGAATTCCCGAATGATAAATCATCTGCTTCTCCGTTGTCGGTACTATAGAAGGCTTGGGAGCAAGACCATTGATCACAATCAAAATCCATGCTATCCATTCCTTCAGCGCGAGCGTATTCAAGAATTAGTTGTTTGGCTTTCTC